>NW_016810565.1:308103-404808 GCF_001698545.2 Rhinopithecus bieti
TTCTTTTTTTTTTTTTTTTTGCATGTGGACATAGAGTTGTATTCTACTTTTAACATGCACTCAGAGTCCTTTTTAAGGTAAGCAAAAACCTATTATTCTAAAAATATCTCAAAGTGAAAATCAGTCTCAGATGATGGAAAGGCAAGGATTTAAATCTAGGCCCTTATAACTGAGTCTCAGTTTTATTCTCTTTTTTCCATGCTCTGTGAATTGATTCTCTTCACATATGACTAGTTTGCTATTTAATGTATTTAGTGCTTGTGCTGCTTTTGTTATCTCAGTAGACTTTTATAGTGTTTGGTAGTTTTTCTTTTTATTCCTTGGCTCTGGAGGGCAAGAAAGTCCTGTTAAATGTCTGTACCGTGTCCAATATTTCTTGACAGGCCTGTCCCTGAGCCATGTACTCTTCACATCTGGACTCTTTTTTTGAGGTTAGCTCTGACCTAGTGTGGGTTCTCTCAGAAGTCACTCTCTGCCACAGTCCTGCATCCACAAAGGACTTTTTGTACCTAGGGAAGTGTTAATCTTCCTGAGGGGCTGATCAGGGGAGAGAAAGGAATGCTCTGTGACATTAAGTGTGGGTGGCGTTTTTCAGTACAAGTTATCTAGTTACCCTCAAGTGAGTGATCAGCACAGGAAATAGAGTGCTTCAGGAGGCTGGGAGAAAGGAGTCCATGGTTTCAATGTTGGAGAACAGATGTGGATAAAGAAGTCAGAGAATGCCAGCACATCCCAGAGACACTGGAGTGGCACTAGTGTGCAAAATATCTTACCTATCCCTGGACCACCCTGTTGAGTCACTAAGTCTTCATTCTTTTAGCAAAGCGAGAAAGAGCTAGGATGGAGACATATCCTCAAGTCTGATAATGAATATGAGTTGTGGGGAAGAGGAACCAGAAAGTCCAATCCCAGAGAATCAAGGCATCAACAGCAAGATGATTAAAGTAGGGAACTGCTGTAGTGGCTCAAAGGGTCATTTTATATCCCAGTTGCTATCATCTCCAGAGGATTTAACCTTCTCTTGATATTCCATCTTCTATTCTTTAAATTTGACCATTTTTAAGATGTAACTCACCCCCACATTGTTGAGAAAATCCCCCTTGGATCACCCTGTTTGTACTGGAGTCTCTGGGGAACACAACCTGACTCTGTAGTGATCTCATCTTGATTTATCTACAATCTTTCCCCACTCTCTGATTAAGTGGAAAATTGCTTTAGTGGAAGAATATTTCTTCTGTATCTCATGTTCAACTCCAGGCATAACTTGCCCCAGTAAGCAAGGCACTTAGTATGCTATCCACAAAAATTTGTTAACTTGAGAGTACTGTCCTTGTCACCTGTAGTTGTGGCAGCCTAGAGCAATGTCCTAGGGCAGGCAGGAGGGAAATAATGGATAATGGAGGAGGGATTTGAAGTGCTGTGGTGAGTGGAAAGTTTAGATTTGTTCTTTTCCCTTCCTCTCTTGTCCCTATTGGTCACTATCCTTGGCTGAGTGCATTATAAAGTGGCTGGAAGGCTGATCTTAGCAGACAATTCTCTACCACTAAGCAGTTCCAATGCTACATGCTCTCTTACAGAATCAGCTTCAAGAATCAACTGAGGCAGAATGGAAAACTACTGAAGCTGGGTCTCTTTCTGTTCTGCATAAAATTGGTAAATCTGGCCAGCCGCGGTGGCTCAAGCCTGTAATCCCAGTACTTTGGGAGGCTGAGGCGGGCGGGTCACGAGGTCAGGAGATCGAGACCATCCTGGCCAACATGGTGAAACTTCATCTCTCCTAAAATACAAAAAATTAGCAGGGCATGGTGGCACGTGCCTGTAGTCCCAGCTACTTGGGATGCTGAGACAGAGGAATCACTTGAACTCGGGAGGCAGAGGTTGCAGTGAGCCGAGATCGCGCTACTGCACTCCAGCCTGACAGCAGAGCAAGACTCTGCCAAAAAAAAAAAAGGTCAATCTTTGAGAGATGGTTTGGCAATGATTAACTTATCGGCCTAGGCTTAACCTTGGCATATATTTAAGCAGAGCCTATCTGCTTGGATTTTGTGAGCTCTAACTGTTCTCTGAGGAGTGAGGTCCAGTTTCACATACAAAAGTCTGTAGCCTAGGTCATCTTGTTTCTTAAATTCTCTTACTCCGCTTGGGTCCTTCCTTAGCCCTTGGCCTTTACTGGAGATCCAATTTGGTCTGTAAGCTTTATTTACCCCCTTAAATGATGGTTATTTGTAGAGTAAGGCTTCAGGGGCTCCTGGTCAGCCAGAACTGTCCGCCTCAATCACACTCCTGAGGCTTCAGCCCAGGCTTTGATATCCATAGAAATGCTCTCTGCTCTCCATTTTATATGCAATTCCTGCAGCAAGCAAGAAAATGTCAGTTGAAGGTAGTGTTGAGTCTCACTGCCTGCCAGGAAAGAATTAAGTGCCTCCCCAGTTCCTCCTGCTCAGGCTGAGGTTCTAAGATATATTAATGTCTGGAACTAAGCCCAAGGGCAGAACATTGATGGAGTTCCCAATACATCTCTGCTGTCTCTAATGCTAGGAAATTACGCACTTGGAAGTGAGATGCGATTCTAGAGATGGACAGCACAGCAGCCCCTCCCTCTCAGCCAGACAGACACCAAACAGAGTGATGCTTCCCTTCTCTACTCAACAGTTTTTCTTCTTGCAGCATTAGCTATATGGCGCAGTGCACGTGAATTCTACAGAAATGGGAATTGTTGGAGTAAGATGCGAACATGCGAAGTTCCTAATGGTTTCTGTGTGTCTATTAAAATATATTCTTTTTTAAGTCATGGTAGGTGTGTTCTGTGATCAGGGCTTCTGGTGGAGTATTGTGGAAATTTTCTTTTTCAGGGCTCAAACCACCTTCCTTTAAGACAGGATACTGGATGCAGGGAGTGAATCTAGATCAGAAAGAAAGGTTCTGAGCCTTGGATGTTGTCATTGGGGAACTCTAAAGTTGAGTCAAGGATAGTGGGGGACTAGTGGACTGGGACTATTCCTCACCATTGTACTGACCTCTTCATGAGTCACCTGAGCCCTACCCTCAGTGTTATTCCGGGTCTAAAGGTGCTTAAATCTTAGCGTCTTTACATATGCTTTTTTTTCACAATGTGTCCTGGTGGCATCTGCTCCACTTGCATAACGCTGATCAAACTTCTGTCTCGGCTTAGAATCACCTGCCCTGAAAGCTTCCTTGGACCCTTCTTATCCACATGACCCTCTCTCCCTGCGCTCCCACAGGCTCCCTGCCATGTCCATCCCATAGCATCTACCATGGTGTGTTCTAATTGCCATCATTCCCTAACACCTGCTGCTTGAGAGCAGGAACTTGATGTTGCTCACCACTCTACACTGCTACTCTTTACTGCTGAGACTGGAACTCAGGTTTTCAGCCTGTGTTTGGTGCCTGTCTGGCTGAGAGGGAGGGGTTGCTGTGCTGTCCATCTCTAGAACCGCATCTCACTTCCAAGTGTGTAATTTCCTAGTATTAGAAAGTCTTGGGAGAAGCAGCCATGATAGGATGTTGCTTCTTCAGGGTAGCAGGGCTGCTTTATGGCGTTGTATCTTCTATGGAAATCCCCTTTCCTTTAAAATATTCATAGCTCATTGCAGACTTGGTTTTGTGGGAAACAAACCTGTTTCTGCTTTTCTCTTCCACAGGAATATTCCAATGAGGATGGAGACTATGTGATGAGCTGTTGCTATAATGATGAGACTGACTAAAGGCATAATACGGTGGATAACCTGTTATAAAACACAGAATTTCTGCAATTCCTTCCCAAAGCCATATGCAATTACATAGTGTGAGACTGGAGTCAAATTGTATTGGCACCTCCTCCTTTTCCCCAGGCTTATCCCTGTTCTCCTCTTCAAGGTTTGTATTTTCCTGGACTAAAGTATTCCTTAAGCATCACCTGGGGAAGTCAGTTCCTTTGACTTTGTCTGGCCCGTGTGCCACACAACACATTTCCTTAAGCCTGTTCCCAACAGCTACCTCCATTAGTATGCATAGAACTGCTTCTGGGTTTCACAAATACCTTTGTGATGCAGAAGGAAGATGATAGCACAGACAAATGGACAAGGATGTTGTAGACTTTGAGAAAGGAAAAGAGAATTGAACCAAGGTGAAAGTGAGACATTTTTAGCAAGCTTTGTTGAGATACAATTTGTAGATCATATGATTCACCCATTTAAAATTTACAATTCAATGGTTTGTAGTATATTCACAGAGTTATACAACTATCACCACAATCAATTTTAGAACATTTTCTCCCCCTAGTGAAACCCTGTATTCATTAGCAGCCAGACCCCATTTTTCTCCAAACTCTCCAGACCTAGGAACTCACTAATTTACTTTCTGTTTCTATACATTTACTTATTCTGGACTCCTTATATGAATGGAGTCATACACTACATGATATTTTGTGACTTGCTTCTTGTACTAAGCAAAATGTTTTCAAGGTTCACCCATGTTGGTGTTAGTTCCTTTTTATGGCCAAATAATATTCCATTGTATTTTATTTATTCATTGATCCATTGATAGTTATTTGTGTTATATTCAGTTTGGGTCTATAATGAATAATCCTCTTGTGAACATTTTCGTAATAGTGTTTGTGTGGACGTGTTTTTTTCCCTCACTCTCTTCAGTAAATACCTAGCAGTGGAATTGCAGAGTGATACAGCGATGGTATGTTTAACATGTTGGGGAACTGCCAAACTATTTCCAAAGTGCCTGTTCCATTTTACATTCTCCCTAACCAGACCTTTTACTCTAGTAGTTTTTTTCCCCTAACTTCCCACTTCCCTTCCTTTCTACTTTGCTTTTTAGATTGTTTTCTTTCTTTCTTCCTTCCCTTCATCCTGCCTCATTATCTCCCTCCCTGGCTTCCTCTCTTCTCTCCTTCTTTTCCTTTGTCCCTATTTTCTTCTCTTTAGTTATCTTCTATATTCTTTTTCACCACTATTGCTCCTTATTCCCACTGAATATGTATTTTAATAAAAATTTTAGAGTATCGTTGGAGATCTGGAAGTAAGGGGTTGGTGAGTAGAGCTGGAGAACTTAGAGGTACACATTAAAGGGCCAGACCATTTAATGTGTATTAAGTTGACCCCCACTGGGCCTGTGGAGAGGACTCTTGGGTTCATTATAAATATGTGGTCAGTGATAATGGAGCAAGACATCAATTTAGATTCATGTACTATGGTGCACTAGTTGAGATCACAGGCTCTGGCTTACGCTGCCTGAATTTAAGTCCAAAATGAAGCACACATTTTCTGGGAAAGCTCTGGCAAATTAGCCTGACCCTGTGCTTTGCCTACTTAAATATAAAATCAGCTTAATGTATACCACTTGCTTTAGAGTGTAATGGAGTTTACATGAGATAATCCATGAGAGTGCTTAGAAGAGTGTCTGGAACCTACCATGTGCTCCGTAAGTGCCTGCTACAGTTATCTGTGGGAACAGCGTAGTGGGAGGTTAAAATAAGATACTGCTGAGAAACAGAGAAAACCCATAAACAGTGCTTATCTTAGTATGGTATTTTCCTCTATGACGGACAGTGATGAAAGGAATTGAGTGCAAGGTGGCGATCCTGGGAAACTGAAGCATAAGAAACTAATTGACTTGCCTAACTAAGGTCACATAGGTAGTGAGTGGCAGTGGTTATTTTGGAAAGCAAAAAGCCTGCCTCCAAAGGTCACTGGCTTAAACATTACACTTGCTGCTTCTCACTTTGTGGGTGAAGGGTCAGTTATGCTCATTCATCAATCCCCTCAAGAAGCTTTGATGTATACCAAGTGCATACTAGGTCCTGTTGGTCATTCAGAAGACAGCAGGAGATGAGACATCACCTATTTTCTTGTGAGCTGTCTCAAGGGAAAGAGATAGTCTAAAGAGAATGACATACATCAAGGAAGTACGTGCAATCCCACATAAATGGTGCTAGATATGAGCACTTAGGTATGAGAAGCCAGAGGAGCAGCTCCTTTGAGTAGTCACAGTAGATTTCAGAAACTCAGCCATCTTACTGTAATTCACCAAATCATCCAAATAAAGTTACTTAATATCTACTTTGTGCAAGGCACTGAGGGGATGAGTGTAAGGAGCTTCCCTATGTGAAAAATAATAAATCTATTGCATGCCTTTCTAGAGGAAGGAAGTGGCTACTCTTGCCACCTAGAAAGGAGGGTTATTCTGAATGCTTAGGTCAGTTGGGGCAGGGGCCAGAAAGAACAGTAATTTAACTGGGTTTTGAAGAAGTCAGAAGCCACAAAGCAAGAAGGAGTGAGGAGCATTATAAGCCCAGGAAACAACACGTACCAGGACATGAAGGCATATTAAAGCTCACTCACCAGATGGCAGCAGGTGGATAAAAGTCAATCAGATAGAAATGGTAGAGGGAGTCCAGAAGATGAGCCTGCTCAGTTAGGCTGGGATAAGCTCCTGAAGGATTTGGCCATGTGTATCCCCTTTCCTCTCCTTCTTTCTAACAATTTATGCTCCCAACTCACGCACAGCTCTGAAGTATTTCCCCCGGTGAATATATATCTTCGGTGACAGATGTTACGATGTTTCTCTGTAAGACATTTCACCCCTGCACTGGTGTGTGTGTTACACTTGTTTTTGATGCACCACAGTGTTCAACTGTAGCACATGGAACTACACATACATATTGAAAAACACGATGGATAGTTATTGTCCAGGAATATGGATGTACAGGAAAGAATACCCCCGCCTTAAAGCAAAGCCATTGATTCCCTCATAATGCCTCTCGATTATGAACAGTGGCTTGTTAACAGGTCTTTTTTCCCGGAGAAGTGACTATGACAGTCCCTGTGGAATTTGACTGGACATCTATTGATTGCTTTCATAGGCCCCATTTCCATTCACTCCTCCCAAGAGCCCGTATGTTTCCAGGGAGGCTGAGTCCACCTCAGGCTCCACAAGTGGAACAAGAACTAAGATATAGACAATCATCGACCTTCTGGCCAAGAGATTTGTTTAGAGACGAGAATGGGACTTAAGCTGATCTGAAGGGAGAAAAATTCCAACATGAAGGTAGTCTTTCTTGGATGATGTTTTCTGCAGCTGCTGTAGCCATTTCGCTACTGTTAAAGAACAGAGGTCGAAGGACTGCTCTTTTTCCAGGATGAAAGTGGAGCTGAGAGAATCAAAGCAAAATGAAGTCTCAGAGCTCCTGGACTAACCCAATTCTAAAGTCCTCTATCCCTTTGATTTGCAGCATTGTTGGATAAAAAAATCCCCCAAATGTTTAATCCAGAATATGATGGTTTTCTATTATGTAAAATCATGAATTGTGTTTGATAAAGAAGTTAACTCAGAACATGTTTTAGAAAGCAGATACTACAGTCCCTCCTCAGTATCTGGGAGACTGGTTTCAGGACACTGCATCAATACCAAAATCCACAGATGCTCAAGTCACCTATATAACCTATACAGTTTATACTTTAAATCCCCTAGATTACTTATAATACCTAATACAATGTAAATGCTATGCAAATAGTTATGATGTGTTGGTTTCTTGTTTGTATCATTTTTTATTGTTGTATTGTTATTTTGTTCTGAATATTTTCAATTTGTAGTTGAGCGAATCTGCAACATGACCCTACAAATACAGAGATATGACTGTACATACCAAGGTAGCCCTTTGAAATTCCAAGAGGGCTCAATTTGAAAGCACTCTCCTATCTCCTTCTAGGCTTCTTAGATATTACATTTCATCTTATTGATTTGACTTAACATGCCTGCTTCACACTATGTATATGCTTCTTTTCTTTATGTATATGCTATATGCAGATATCACTAAACTCCTATGTAATGAAGATATAATTTATTAAAATAATATTTTAAGAACAAGAATATTTTATGTCTTTAGAATACAATATGAATAATAGATATCCTTTTAAAGAAAAGAACACATGGAATTTGAAAGAATCCCTTTTCTAAAAGGAATAATATTTTAGTAAAATGGACACTAAAGGAAATTACTTGGAATTTAAAACACTCTATTCATTGTTCCTTAGATACAGGTATAAGATTACACTTCAATTTCTGAAAAATGTTAAATAATCTCAAATAGTTATAACCTCAAAATTACATTAATAATTGTAATTACTTGTAAGTACTTGTAATTACATCATTACAAGTAAATGAAGAATATTCTTCTATGTTCAGAATACACTAAATATACAATTGAACTAATACTAAGAATCTTTGAGCCAGGCACGGTGGCTCACGCCTATAATCCCAGCACTTTGGGAGGCCGAGGTGGGCAGATCACAAGGTCAAGAGATCAAGACCATCCTGGCCAACATGGTGAAACATGGTGAAACCCCATCTCTACTAAAACTACAAAAATTAGCTGAGCACCTGCAGTCCCAGCTACTCGGGAGGCTGAGGCAGGAGAAGCACTTGAACCCGGGAGGTGTAGGTTGCAGTGAGCCAAGATCACACCACTGCACTCCAGCCTGGTGACAGAACGAGACTCTGTCAAATAATAATAATAATTTTTGGATAAATATGGTGCCTTTCAGTTTTACTCACAATAACTGGATAGAACTAACATATATCTCCATAGTATTTCAAATTTTTATGGATTTCACAAGTAGCATTTCAGAAAAAATATCTGTCAGTGAGATTATTGACAAATTTTATTTATAAACCTTGGTTCATGTTTACATTTTCCCAGGTAACAACATAGGGATAGTAAATTTGATGTGTTCTTTATTTTAGTTTTGCTGCAACAATCTGAATTTTTTACATGATAAGTACGCTGAGCTTGTATCTCATGGTTTGCTTTTTGACAAGGTACTGTTGTCACAGATATAAATTATACGATCACTTTTAGAAGAAAAACCAATGAAACTACATAAATACTTTTAGTTTATTATAAAATATTAGTTTGTAGATTTTTTTTCTCTAATGTCATTATCTGGTTTGACATCAGGGTAATGCTGGCCTTGCAGAATAACTTAGAAGGTAGACCCTTTATTTTACTTTTGAAAGATTTTGAAAAAATTGTTTCATTTCTTCCTCACATTTTTATTAAAAGACACCCTGAAGCCAGAATGTTTCTTTATGGAAACTTTTTTTTTTTTTTTTTTTTTTTTTTTGAGACAGGGTCTCACCCTCTCACCCAGGCTGGAGTGCAGTGGCATAATCTGGGCTCACTGCAGCCTCCACCTTCCCCATTCAAGCCATCCTTACATCTCAGCCAACTGAGTAACTAAGACTACAGGCGTGAGCCACAATGCCTGACCAAACTATTTTTTTTTTTAGAGATATGAACATTTTAGAAAAATTAAGAAGATAATACACAGAGTTCCCATGTACCTTGCACTCAGCTTTCACTATTATAAACATCTTACATTAGCATAGTACATTTGTTACAATTTATGAACCAATATTGGTACATCATTATGAAATAAAGTTAGTAGTATACTTGGATGTCCTTAGTTTTTGCCTGATGGCTTTATTTTTGTAGTCCAGAATCTCATCCAGGATACTACATTAAATATAGTGGTCATGTCTCCTTAAGCTTCTCTTTGCTGTGACAGTTTCTCAGACCTTACTTGTATTTTATGACCTTAACAGTTTTGAAGAATACTTGTCAAGTATTTTGTAGGATGTTCCTCCATTGGAGTTTTCTTTTTTTCCTGATTAGACTTTTTTGTTTCATGGTTTTTTTTCATGATTAAGCAAGGGTTATGAGTTTGGGGGAAGAAGACCATAGAGGTAAGTGCAGCTTTCATCACGTCACGTCAAAGGTACATAATATCAACATGATTCACCACTGCTGATGTTGACCTTGATTACCCAGCTGAAGTACTGTTTATCAGGTTTATCCACTGTAAAATTACTCCCCACCCTTTCCACATTGTATTCTCTGGAATAAAATCACCATGTGCCACCCACACTTAAACAGAGAAGAGTTATGCTCCCTCCCCTTGAGCATAAATTACTTAGAATTCTACATAAGAGATTGGTCTTTTCTCCCTCACTTATTTATTTAATAATTTATTTATTAAATGTATTAGTCAAGGCTCATAAATACTTATTTTGAACACTAAATAAATAGCTTCAAGCCATGTGAAAAATGCTGAGAGACTAAGTATAAGATGCTGAAGAATGATGCCCCCATCCAGGTCAAAGCAGCCTCAGGAACTCTGCCATGTTACTGTAATTTATTCAATTACTAACATAAACAGTTATGTAACATCCAATTTGTTCCAGACACTGCAGTGATTACACAGGAGATTGAATCTAGATCATCTAGTGGGGTAAATGCCATCACAATGAATCATCACATATCAATAAGATTAAGTGCTCAAACAGAGGAATGAAGAGTCTGCTTGGGGAACCCAAAGGATGCCATTATTCTGCTTACTTGGATTAGCTGGAGAAGGGGTCATAGAAGATTGATATTTAACTGAATCTTAAAGAAGGAATAAAAACCTACCAGTCAGAGCAAAAGGGAAGGAAATGCCAAACATACTTTTTAACATGTGCTAAGGCACTGACACACATGAGGGGGTAAGAAGTGTGGAGAGTAGAAGGAATATAAGAAGATAAAGCTGCTATGAGAGATTGAAGCCAAGTGTTGGGTGATATGCTTTCTTCTTTATTCTTTTTTTACTTTTTTCTTCTTTATTTTCTCCAAATTTAGCGTCCCATTTTATGTACATACTGAGATTGTCCTAGATTTGTGAAACTGTTAGGGTATTCTTCAACAGAAAACTGGCCAGAATGGAGATTATCAAAGGTCACTTTAAAAATGGAGGTTCTGTCTGTGACTTGTTTCTTTCATCCAGGACAGTAAGTCAAGCAGGCTACTTCTCCATTTGGATAAGTATGTAGGAGCATGCAGTGGGCAACCCTGTAGGACCCAGGAATGATTTCCCTTCTCTCTTCCCAGTGATGTCAGATTGATATCCAGGACCCATGTCATTCCAGGTGAGGTATGGTATGTCATTCCAGTCTTCACGGGAGAAACAGACCATGGCTCAAAGCATCACCACATTTTGGATTTCCAGTTTGTTTTGAGATAGGCATGTGACCCAAGCTGGACTAATCAGAGTCTAATTATAAACAAGCACCCCCATTTTTCTAAGAGAAAGAGAATGAGGGTTTTACATTATTGTTTTTCTTCTTTTCTCTTTCCTCCTTCTCTTCAGTTCCCCACTTCCTACTTATCTCTTTAGAAATGCAATTATAACCTTTATCTTCCCTTCACTAGACACCCCTACAGGGCAAGTTTATTTAACCGCTGCTTACTTAAAAGCACCAGAGGCAGAAACTTCTCCCACCAGGACATTGCTTCAAGAGACAATAGTCGATTTACAACCTAAAATGTGGCTGCTATGAAACTCTCTCCTACCTGGAGAGTATCTTGAGACAACAGCCACTTTATAACTTACTTCTACCCATGATGGCACCCGTTCAATCACCCAGCAGATAAGGCATCAAAGCGAGTCATGCAGACCCCCACCTGTGCGCACCCGCCCCTGCATGCCATTCGTGTCAAGTTCTCCTCTTTAAAAGCCCCTGCTTTTTGCCCCAAAACTGAAGCAGCACCCTTAAGGGAGGAATCCCGTACTTCTTTCCTTAAGCTAGATTTGGAATACGAAGTCACTTTCTTTATACCAGACCTTGCTTTTGTTAATTGGACTCTGCAACTGGCAAGTGACTGAACCTGAAATACAGTTACATTATGATTTCAGAAAATTTATGTTTGGGTGAGGGAGAAGGGACAAAATGGAGGAAGGTGAACAAGATGGAGCAGTACCTGTTGTTTCCAGGTTCTTCATCACCAACTTACCCGCGCACGGGAAAATGCAGCCGGCGCCCAGGAAGATGCAGATCAACCGAGCATGCGCCAGGTGACGTCAATCCGAAGAGACCGAGACTTACCTGGCCGCACCTAGGGAACGCCCCCGACACGCCCTCATCCCGCCCACTGCCCGCCCCCTTCCAGTACCAATGCATAAAAGTTCGCTGCGGCAGGAACCCGCATGACTTCTTCGGCCTCCGCATTCGTGGGCCGGGGAGTCTCACCTGAGAGCGGTGGCGCGACTTCCCTGGCTCCCCTCACCCCCACACCTGAGGACCAGAGAACCTCCCCCGAGAGTGTGTGCATATTTGCAATAAAGGGCTGCCGCTTTCTTATGTACTTTGGCCTCATGTTTAATTACTTAGCTCTCCTAAATTAAGTTACATTAAATTAAATTAAGACAATTTACAGATCTTTTGAAGTCACAGACCCAAGTGTAAGCACCACTGAATTAGGGTTAATCCCCTGGGTTTGGATGACAGACTAGGAACATGGAGAATTTCTTCCTCTGGGTGCTGTAGGGCTCAGGTGTGGGACCCAGAACTGCCAAAGAGATTTTGCTGTGATGAAGGAAGGCAAAGAAGTCTGAACCCATCCAGAAATAAAAACAGACCTAGAAGAATCCCAGAAAAATAGAGTCAGAGATGCTGATTACGCCATCCTTACGGTCCTATATCCTGTTGGACTTCTAGTGTTATTTAGCTGAAAATGTATTGATTGTTTAAAGCGGCTTTGTTTTAGCGAATGAATTTATACAGTGGCAACCTAGGAAGCTCTAAGCCCTTGTTGCCTTACAGAATCATTAAAAAACAAGCATAACTTGTCAGAACCAACTATGTTGGGGCTCTGGAAAATGGTCAATGGTTTACAGAAACCAAGTAAATGCCCTATCAAGAAAAAAAAAAAATCTGGCCAGGCGTGGTGGCTCACACCTGTAATCCCAGCACTTTGGGAGGCTGAGGCAGGTGGATCACTTGAGCCCAAGAGTTTGAGAACAGCCTGGGCAATATGATGAGACCCTGTTTCTAATACAAATACAAAAAATTAGCTGGTCGTAGTGGTGTGTGGCTATAGTCCCAGCTACTTGGGACACTGAGGTGGAAGAACCACCTGAGCCCAGGAAGTCAAGGCTGCAGTGAGCTGTGATCACGCCACTATACTCCAGCCTGGGCAACAAATGTGAGATGCTGTCTCAAAAACAAAAAAGTCTTTAAAATGGTAGAAAAATTTTGTAGCATTTTTACTCACCCTTTTCCCAGCCCTTCCCCAGCAAGGCAGCCGTCTAGGTCTTGAAGCAGCAGCAGGCCAGTTCCCAGTTCCCGCTCAAGCCAGAGGGAGCAGAGAAAACCTTATTTTCAAATTATTGTGTACGTTTATTATAACTTGTCAGAGGGATACCTGAAGGACTGATGTGAGTTGTTCACATGTGTTTCACCGAGCTCAGGACTCCAGCAGGAACAGGAGTGGGCAATGCTTGTAAATACTGCAAGGGAGACTAAAGACCCACAGACCTGTGGGGCAAGCGATTACAGGTTGAGACATACAAAAGACTTTAAGGCCTGGAGGAAATGCTGCGGTGTGATTCTTAGGAAAATTTGAAAATTAAGAAGCAGGCGGATGGATCACCTGAGGTCAGGAGTTCAAGACCAGCCAGGCCAACGTGGTGAAACCTCGTCTCTACTAAAAATACAACAATTAGCTGGGCATGGTGGTGAGCGCCAGTAATCCCAGCTACTTTGGAGGCTGGGGCAGGAGAATCACTTGAACCCAGGAAGCAGAGGTTGCAGTGAGCCGAGTTCACACTGCTGCACTCCAGCCTGGGCAACAAGAGTAAAACTCTGTCTCCAAAAAAAAAAAGAAAAGAAACAGGCGTATATGCAGGTGAATTTCCAAAGTCACACACATATACACATAACCAAGGCAAAACACACATTCAGAAACAACTAAGAAGACCTTAAGCTTTCACTTTGGGTTGACTGCTAGGCTCAGAACAAGCCGAGCTAAGTGTGGAAGGAAAGGCCAATTTCCAAGTGTGGAAAAGCCACTTCTGCAAAGACTAGAAGAGATGGGTGTGTGTGTGTGTGTGTGTGTGTGTGTGTTGGCTTTTTGTGTGTTTGTTGTTTAGCTTCTGGCATTCAAAAAAAATCAGCCAAAATATTAGCTGATCATGAGTCAAAGGAACACATGACTTCAGTTGAGCATCAAAGGATTTCTCTTTTCACAGAGCTAATAGTAAATTATGGGTGACTGATATTAAAAATGTGACCAACATGCACTTCTGGGGAAGAGCTGTCTTGTTACTTGGCAACCTCTAGGGAAAGGTAGTTGGAGTGAGGGTCAAACTCAAGCAATCCTCTTCAGAATTTGTGTTCCTTAAGTACTACAATAACCAGAAACTTTTCCTTCCACTTTCCTCATCATACCTCCCCATCCTAACCAGCCCCAAGGCAGAGGATCCCCTTGCAGAAAGCCAGGCCGTTTTTGTTAGGGCACCCTATTTCTGGAACATACCCAGGCCTAGAGTATCTGGGACCTAACAGGATTTAGGAAATAATTTAGGGACCTTTGTCAGACCATTCTCTGCTTGGTGTCCCGTCCTTCTTATCTGATCAACCATAAAAATAGTCTGTGATTCCCCTTGTGTATGGTCATGCTATTCATTAGAGTTGTTACTGTTACACATTTGGGGTGTAGACGTTCCAGCACAGTCTGCTCCTCTTTCCCATCCCCGTCCCCGGACTCGAGGTTTGGCTCCCAGCCAGAACAGCAAAGTCACATGCTTTTCCCATTGGCTGTGACGCAGGCCCTGGCAGCATTTCAAAATCCACCTCCTTCCTTCTTTATCCACAACTCATTTCTCCCTGGCTTCCCGGCTCTCAAAAGACTGCGTGAGCAGGGGTTAAGAGTGAAGGCATTTCTGGATCTTGATATTTGTTCAGGAAGGAACAGGCAGGACGTGGTCAGAAGGAAGTTTCTGCAAATCAGCTGAGTATCTCAGGCAAATTTCTGTAGGGGGATGGAACTGAGTGAAGCATTATCTTTTACGGACAAGCTATTGCAGTAGTTGCCATTACAACAGAAGAATATGTTTTTCTCTCTCCTGGCGAAGCGTATGTATTCCACACATCTCTTTGGACAGCCCAGGACTGAATATTGGTACACGTATTCTGAAGAGAGTAGGAGAGTAACAGAGAGGCTTCAGGTTAGATCTGGGATGGGACAGGGGATATGGCTGAGTAAGCAGCCCTTCTCTTCCCTCCCCTCCCCTCACGCAGAGGCTGAGACTTGAAGACCCTTCCACAGAAGGAGCAGCCTTCCTCCAGGGCAACTCACCCCTACCTCCAACACATTTACAGCAAAGGAGCTGTCTCAGCCATGCTCTATTAGGAAATAAGTCACTGAAAATCAGAGACGGGTGGAGAATCAGGAGATCACTTATTAAAACCCAATCATTGTACAGATGAGAAATTTCAACTCTGGGAAGGGAAGTAACATGTTCAAGACCATCAAGCTCTGAGGTAAAGCCAGAGCTAGCGGCACTGGTGAATTCTGACTCCAGATGGAGTGCTTTTTTTTCCCCCCAGGTCGAGTCATAAAACTCAGTCTCCCATCCCTCCCCTTACTCCTACCCCTAACTCACCTCCAGTGAAATGTTGAATATACACCTCTTTGGTCTGGCATGCAAAGTCAGGATGTTTGGATTGACAGGAACCTGGATTCTTTCTGCAGGTCTTGTCAACAAATTCACCACAGGAGGTGCAAATTATAGATCTTGTAGGTTCTGAATATTATGTCAAAACCATAGCGTAAGACCAGGGGTGGCAGGTAGTCAGGGAAGAGAGGAGAAATACTGATGAAGGTATCTGGCTTGCTATCCTGGACCTTCCAGATTTCCCTAGCCAGACTTCTGGGGACCTCCGAGGACCCTCTCTTCTAGATATATCTCAGCAGAGCCCAGGTCTATCAGGGAATCTGGTTTTAGGCATCATGGGACTACCAGGAAACCCTCTCCCCTCCTCTTTACAGGCACAGCGTGTAGCTGTGTTTCTGAAGGGGGCACTGTGCTGGGTATTTCATTGCTGGTAGCACTGGGCAAGTTTGGCTGAGAAAGAAGACCCAGTATCCATGGGAAAGGAAAGAAGAGGATTTGTCTTCAGAGTTACTTACCAAGACCTGAACCCCTGTTGAAAGAAAATCATGCTATTGCTCTCCGATTTGCACATCCATAGGCGCTGAATTATTTTTTTTATCACCCCTTCCCTTCAAGCATCCCTCCTCACCCCCTTCCTGTAGTTAGAGTTTGGTGGGCAGCAGCAACAGCAGGGTCCCCAGCAGCAGATCCTCCATAGTGGGGAAAGGTATTTGCACCAGCCACAGACTCAGGAACCTGGACTCAATAAACACTGGCCCTATAGCTCCTGCCCCTCAGGATCAGGACTTTTAGAACATCACTCCCTG
Organism: Rhinopithecus bieti; assembly: GCF_001698545.2. Taxonomy (NCBI): domain Eukaryota; kingdom Metazoa; phylum Chordata; class Mammalia; order Primates; family Cercopithecidae; genus Rhinopithecus; species Rhinopithecus bieti. The sequence continues at coordinate 324,413 of NW_016810565.1, forward strand.
ACCCCATCACCTTGCTCCCTTTGCCTCCCTACTGTGGGACTCACCCTTCATGGGAGACCAGCACAAAACCAGGAGAGCTCCTGCGAGCAGGAAGAACAGGAGCCGGTACATATATGCTGGAGGAAGCATGTATGTACTAGAGGGAAAGAATGAGGCAGCAGGCAATCAGCTGCAGAAAGGGCTCAGTGATGGCGCACCCAACAGGATGTGGATGGAGGTGAAGTTGCGATTTCCTCCCTAGTTTCCTGTGAGGTGTGGCCTGGGCTATAAAAGCTGTAGTTTAGTTACTTGTATTGGGAGGCCCTGCCTAAGAGAGTGGGTGTTCTGCTTCCTCTCCCTATTCCGAAGTCTAAGAGAGTGGGTGTTCTGCTTCCTCTCACTATTCCAAAGTCAACCCAGGGCCTTGATCAAGAATTTTGTATAGGGAAGAGGTAACCCTAGCATCAAGGGAAGATGTTATAGCTTCATGCCACAGGCACACAAGTGCGTGGCCCACCACATGCTGTGTTGGGATTCCTGATTCAGCCATATCATACAACACTGGGCTGATGAAGGGAGAGACCATTCAGGTGAAGATGAGGAACAAGCTCACCTCAGAGTTTCAGTATGCCTGATAAGAATGGAGTTGGAGACTACAAATTCATAAACAGGTCCAGCACAGGGGACCCAAGATGTAGCCATAACAGATTGTTCCTAGTGGTGACCCGCAATAGTACAGGGAACCTAAAAAGAGTATACTCATCAATCCACAGCTGGGACAAGTTGAAGACATGAAAAGTTAAGGAGAGAATTGGCAATCAATTTGCAACCATTCAATTTTACCTATGGAAATATAAACAAAGACATTATATTAAGGAAACCATGGCACCTACACAAAAGGAAGGCATCTTAAAGGTTGCAAACACCCCAACATGTTTTCTTCTTCCTGCATCCTTTTCTCTTCCCTCTAATACTCGTTGATTAAGTCCACTTGTTCTTCTTTCCCATGTCTTTTGACTAAACTATTTTTGAACAATTTCTTTCTTTCTTTTTTTTCTTTGAGATGGAGTTTCACTCTTGTCGCCCAGGCTGGCTGCAATGGCGCGATCTCAGCTCACTGCAACCTCCACTTCCCAGGTTCAAGCGATTTTCCTGACTCAGCCTCCTGAGTAGCTGGGATTACTAGCATGCACCACCATGCCCAGCTAATTTTTGTACTTTTAGTGGAGACAGGGTTTCACCACATTGGCCAGGCTGGTCTCGAACTCTTGACCTCAAGTGATCCGTCCGCCTTGGCCTCCCAAAGTGCTGGGATTACAGGCGTGAGCCACCGTGCCCAGCTTGGACCATTTCTGTAGACACAACCCAAGTCTAAGCTTCAATATGTTTAACCTGGCTGAAAGAAGCTTATTTTGCTAGTTTTCTAGTTTGTTTTCTTTTCAAATATTTCCACCTCTACGTAGATGAATTAAAAACATATCTCTTCAAGCCTATTCTGTGGTCTACAGCTATAGAACCCAATTCATTTCAGAAAGTTTCACACTATAGCCCACCGAACAAGACTAAAGGCAATTCAGAGTAGAAATCAGTCACCATTGACTAGGATGAGAGAACAATAGCTTATACAGGAGATATAATGTAAGGAACTTTAGGACTTAGCTAAGCAAAGTTAAGGTGAGTGGCATTCTCTAAGAGAAAGGTGCATGCAACGTTCTAGAGATTTGCAGTCTTTCCATGTCACAGATTAGATTCTTCTCTTGTAATGTCTTTATCTAGTTTTGTATCAGTGTAATGTTGGCCCTATAAAATGAGATATGGCAAAAATAACGGCTCTTCAATGTCCTGGAGGACTTTTTATAGAATTGATATTGTTTCTTGCTTAAATATTTGATAGAGCTCATCAGTGAAGTCATCTGGGCTTTCCCTATGAGAACGTTTTATTTTATTTTGTGTGTGTGTGAGAGGTTTTTAACTACAAAGTCACCATCTACCTAAGACATATTTATTTCTTTTTGGGCAACCGTTGGTTGTTAGAGTCTTTAGGAACTGCCCATCATCTCTCATAGTAAGTACCATACTAAGCACCTATATGAGTTTGCTTATTATGGTTTGGTGTTGTAAGGACTTAATGTATTACAGTACTGACAACAGAGTAAGTGCATAGTCATTGTTGTTATCAATATTTTCTAAAGAGAATAAAAATCTTTGACTAAGACAAAAAATATTCCAGGTGAATTTCACTCAACTACTAACATACAGCTAGAAAGAAGTATCGACATTTTCTATGGTTTGAATATCCTCTCCAAAACTCATGTTGAAACTTCATCCCCAATGTGGCAGTACTGAAAGATGGTGAGTTTAAGAGGTGATTGGATCATGAGGGCTCTGCTCCTGGAGCTACCGTGACTCAGGCGGCCCCAGATCTGGCTTATGCCATAGCTCCAGAAGGTCTAAGTCCTAAACCTTGCTGGTGTCCATGTAGTGCTAATTCTGCAGCCTTGCAGAAAGAGAAGAGCTGCGGAGAGGCTTTGCAGCCTCCACACAGATTTCAAAGGATATTGTCAGAAGTCTGGGCCCCCAGGCAGAGACTCGTCACAGAAGAAGGATCAACTGCAGATAGCCCCCACGACAGCAATGCTGAGCAGAAATGTGGGATTGGAGCTGCTGCAGAGCGTCCCTCCCAGGGAAATGCCTAGTGGAGCCATGGGAGCAAGATGACCACAAAGAGTCTCCACTTGGGTAATATCTAATGGAGCTTTGGGAGCAGGACTGCCATCGAAACTTTAGAACTGCAGAGCTGCAAGCATGCAATGCCATCCTGCAAAAACTGGGTGGACTGAGTTCAGTCACAAGCCACGGGGGTCTTGAGAACCCAATCCCCATACTAGTGTGCAGTGGTTGCCAGACGTGGAATTGAAAAAGACTTTTCTGGAGTCTTAAGACCCAACGTCTGCTCTCTTGGGTTCCAGACTTGCTTAGAGTTTATTACCCCTTCTTCTTGTCTACTTCTCCATTTTGGAATGGGAATATATGTCCTAGGCTTGTCTCACCATTGTATCTTGGAAGGAGATAACTTGTTCTGATTTTACAGGTTCATGGATGAGAATCTGGACCTTGGACTTTGGGCTTTTGAGTTGGTGCTGCAATGAGTTAAGACTTTGGGGCTATCAGGGTGGAATGACTGTATTTGTATGTGAGAAGGACATGTGTTTTTGGGGGCCAGGGGTGGAATGCTATGATTTGAATGTTCCCTCTAAAACTCATGTTGAAACTTAATTCCCAGTATGGCAGTATTGAGAGGTGGCCCCCTTAAGAGATCATTGTTCAAAATGGGTTATCATGGGAAGGGAGCTGGTGGCTTTATAAGAAGAGAAAGAGAAGTGAGTGAACACGTTAGCACACTCAGCCCCCTCATCATGTGATACCCTGCACTGCCTCAGAAGTCTTCAGAAAGTTTCCACCAGCAAGAAGGCTCTCTCACCACCTGCCTCTACCTGTAAGAAATAAATTTCTAAAAGAAAGTTGGGATGAAAATGCTAGAGATAAGAGAATGCAGACTTGCAAAAGAAGTGGCTTATCCTAGGACTCTGCCTTTTAAGGAAAAACGCCTCTTGTGTTTTTGTGTCCTGCAACTACTCTTTCCCCATTATAAATTACCCCATTCAGGTATTCTGTTATAGAAATGGACAGTAACAGAAAATGGACTGGACCTAAAACAACGCTGAACCTTGGGGGCCTTTCAATGTACTTCTTTCCTCTTCTCTTGGCTAATGTAATCTTTCAAACAACAAGAAATCATTTTTTTCTAAGACTGTCCCTATATCCCACATATGGATATAGTGTGTCAAATAAGTCCTCTCCCACAGTTCAAGGGATTAGCAAATGATCAATTCTGCCCTCCTTTAGTGGCTCTAGTAAAGGGCCATAGTTGAAAAGTCAGCGTCCTGTATTCTAGTGAAAATTCTTCCAAAGATTCTGCTATGATCAAGAAGACCCTTGGTGTGAGCATCACAGTAAGTTACACTGCTTCCGCCCCACATGTCCTCTAGTTCTGGATGGCCAAGGTCATTCCTCCATTAATTCTGATGCAAGTCTTTGAATAAAACTCTGAGAAATTAACACTAGAATATTTTCTCCTAGAGGTATCATTATACCCACTTTACAGTTTTGGAAACTGAGGCTAAGTGATTTGCCAAAGTCAAAGTACTAGGGAGCAAAACTGAGATTTGAACTTGGGCCTGTCTCAACAATCCACCTAGCTATTAACTGTTGTGCCAGCACCTGCCATATGTAAAGCACTCAGCTCAGTGTTCCAGAAACAACAGGGACCCTTCCAGCATTTTTTCTATTTCCTCTTTTTTTTTTTTTTTCTGAAGCGTGTATATAACTCTCTGATGTCTGAGCAGATGTCAGTAAGTTGAATATTGAGATACTCTGGAGCACCGTTTTCTACATGGAAAGCCATAGGGGCAGAAAAGCGTGCAAAAAACCCAGGGATGTAATTGTTCATGAGAGCAACTAAAACTCAAGTACAAAGGAAACTCAAATACAAAGGATGACCCTCCTTTGCTTTTTAAAACGGGGAGGAGAGAGGCCTGCAGCTTACTGGTTAAGATCCCCTCATGAGCCAGGCATGTCACCTTTGAATCCCTCTTAATAGCTCTGGAATCTTAGACAAGCAAGTAACTTCTCTAAGGCTCAATTCCCTCAGTGGTAAAATGGGGAGAACAGTATCACCTCCATCAGGTTGTTTAGATGAGTAAATAAGTTATGTTACGTAAAGCCATTACAATAGTTCCTGGCATGTATCTAATATTACTAATCAGTGTACAATGGACTGGGGGCAGAAGAAAGGGCCACTCCAGGATGTGAAACATGCTAGGAAATTTCCTGTGACTGTCTGGCAGCAGCATGAGAAGCAGGATCAAGCAGAATTGTATAACAAGATTATGTTCTGGTGACAGAACCATATTTACAGTTTTAGCCAAGAGCTGAGTGCTTACTGTAGCCTCACCTGGCATTGTTGGGGCACCTTGCCCATCCTATGAGCTCCTACAAGTTTGAGGATTAGGTGATATTATCCCCATGTATAAGTAATAAACTAAGACAACAAATGAAAGAGCTGAGATTTGGGCCATAGTCTAACTGGTTCTACTGCTTACGCTCTTGACAATGCTGGATACCACTTTATAGGTAAGGCAGTAGTAGTAAAAGGCTTTGCACGCTGACTTCCTGTCTAAAAGAAAGTTGGGATGAAAATGCTAGGGATAAGATCAGGCAGACTTGCAAAAGAAGTGGCCTATCCTAGGACTCCACCTTTTGAGGAAAAACACCTCTTCTGTTTTTGTGTCCTGCAACTACTCTTTCCCCTTTGAGCCCCTCGAACAGCTTTCCTCTTTAAGCCTCATTGCCAATATGCAGTCCCCACTCCTAGCTTTTGCTCTTCTGTAAGAACCAGGGAAGGACCGCTCTCATGCCCCCATATGCTAGAAGTTGGTCGTTTCCACAAGCATTTATTTCCTGGGAGAGAACTGGGGGTTCTGGAAGCAATGCCTAGAATGACAGGGAAAGGCCTGACTACTGGATAAAATTCAGTGGGCTCAAACTCCTGGATTCCAAGGACCAGAACAACGGTAAGAAGAGACAATGCAGGAGCTGCTTGATAACAGCCAACATTTATAAAGTTATTGTATGTACATTATCTTGTTGTACGCTTGTTCCCAACCATAAGCCCGTGAGGAAGGCAATGTGGTGGTCATTTTCAGCATGAGGAAGCAGAGGTCTGAGAAGGTGTGGCTTGAGGGTTTCAGGACTCCACACCCAGTGCTGAGTAACCACACCTCACAACCTGCTCAGTTTCTTAAACATAATTTGGGACCGAGGAGCACACTGGAAGTGAATGTGGACCTTTGAAATAGTGTTTATTGCCCAGACACAGCCTGACACTACCCCAAGGTCAAATTTCTCCCCACCTCATACTATTTATGGCAGACTCTCTGAGAAGCAGAGTAGAAAGAGGATGAGTGGGGAAAAATGCAACCTTCTTTAGCCAGGAGAGAAGTAACTCAGCAGGAATCTTCTCAGAAGTCCAAGTCTGAGGCTTGACCAACTGCCTTTGAACTCAGGGCTCTAGGTCTGTGTCTGCATCCACCAGCCCTCAGTGAATCGGAAACTCAGGAGACATCAGGATCACCACATGAGAGGGACTCTTTCCTTTTCCAGCTCTTAGGGCTTCCTCTGGGCACCAGAAAATAGTGACATTTTCTTAAGCTGTTGCCATTGCTAAGAAAGAAATTTGATAAACGAATTCATGATCTGGGGTGACATCAGCAAGATGCTGAGCGGCAACTTCCGGCACTCTTCCCCTCCACAAAAAAAAAAAAAAAAAAAAGTTTTGACTCAGGGTCCCCAGGGAGTATTCTAAGTTACTTAAGACATGTTTAGTGTGAATCTCAACATTCTAGGACTCTGTCTTAGAAAACACAATGCTGAAGGATGAAGTTAACCCAAAGGGTGACTCTGATGGTGGAGGATCAGGCTGTGTGGCATCTGGGTCCGGCCATAAAATGTAATGACAGTAATCATGATAAAATAGCGACCAGGTATTGGACATTTATTATGTGTCAGGCACTACGCTACAGTTTACATGTCTTATTTAAAGATCATAACAGCATTATTATCCCCATTTTCAGATGAGAAACAGGCTTTTTGAACAAGCTTGAAATGCATATTCATATGGAGATTTTAAAAAAAAACGGCCGTCTGGATCTCCGAAGAGGATGTAGAGAGGAAGATGAAGATGTGTGGGTCGTCAGCCTGTAGAGGGTATTTAGAGCTATGTGATGATGTAACTGGAGGAGATAATAGGGCAAAAAAGGCAAGGACTGAGGCAGTCATGTAAATGATACAGCTTCAGGTTTTTTGTACTATAAAGAAAAATTTTTAACCTGAAATTCAAGCCACCAGGTATTATTATAGTTAACAGTGTTGTTGTTGTTATTGTTGTTTTGTACAACTTTTATGCATCTGCCTGCATAGATGCTGTGCCACGTAAGTGCAGTGCTTTATGCCTGGTTTTCAGATTGTTGCCTATGCTCTGGCTGAGCTGCCTGCTAAGAATCCTCCTGAATGAATGGAGTTAGATTTGTGCCTGCTGATTGTCTTCTGAGGAGCAGCTCGGAGGACGAGAGGGCATCAGAATGAATGAAGTGCCCAAAAGAGGGCCGCCATGCCAACACCTCAAAAAGCCAGAGTGGTGACCCTGAATGGTGGGAGGTGGGACAGGAGACAGAATGGTAAATGACTGGCAAGTGGTGAGAACCAAAAAATAACTTGGCAATTAAAAAAAAATTTTTTTCAAAGTTCAAATTATGCCCCAACTGTACTTGTGATACTAAAATTTTCACTACTCCATCAATTTTAAAACTGTGGAGACCCAGGTACTTCAGTGGTGCCCAAGTGGAGAGTTTCCTTAAGAGTGCCTTTGGACATGCATCCTAGATCTCTATTTGGGGGAGAAGCTTTTCTGGGATGGGGAAGGGAGTGTGGAAGTGTTACCAAAAATTTCACTGTCTTCCAGCGTGTGTGAGCATACAACCTCAGAAAATTTCTAAAACTTGGAGAAAAGTCTGCATCCTTTTATAACCTTTGATTTTTTATCATTTTGGCACAAGATTCAGCCTTTGAAATTATAAGAGCTTTTCTTTCGTAGTATTTTTACGTCTTCTAAATGTCCTAGTCTCTTTCTTCTCCACCACCCTCCAAACGGTGCCAAGAGTTCTGGTGCCGCATCGTTCCAGTGCCTTGTTCCGTCTTCTCACCTGACTGAGCTTTTCACCTCTCATCTGCTGCCCATCTGCACTTTAACGATAAAAATCTACCTCAGCTCAAGGCTCCAAGAAGATGATGTTCTATTCCCCTAACCCCATGCACTGAACCCAAGCTGTTTCTGGAACAATGGTCCCGGGCTTATCAGGACTACTGTCTGAACTACTGAACTACTCTCTCCACACCCACCTCCCACCCGGTCTGCAGCTTCAAGAAGCTCCCAGAAAGACTCACTACATTCTTGCCTGTCCTTGAGAACAGGGATTCAATCTAACTTCCCTTGGCACTTTAGGTCATGGCCAGGGAAGATATTTCTTTCAGGGCCTCTTCTTGGTTTTAGTTACACAAACTTCCTTCTGCAGTTTCATCATTTTATTCTTTTCTTTGAGCCTTTTTTCGAGTTTAGTGCTTAGAAAAAAATCTCCTTCCAGCTTCCAGTGCTTTGTTCTTTCATTCCCGCAAGTAGTTCCAGCTTCTCCCTCCTGTACTCAGAGGAGCAAAGCTAATGCGTTCTCTGCCTTTTGCCCTGCACAAACCCAAGGCTCACAGGACTCTATTTTAATTGATTCAATTCAGCAAGTGCTTACATATTGAAAAAAGAATGGGCTCCAGGTGAGCAACACGGAGGCCATAACAAAAACAGCAATAGCAGGAATGGAGAGGAGAATGATAGTAGTGATGTGATGAATGCTGAGTAGACTAGACCCTGTCACTGGTTGAATGTGGAACAAGGGAGGAAAAGGAGTCAAAGGTAATGCTGACTATATCCATATCACGGCTCTAGGCTAAGCTATGGGAACACAAGGAGGAACTGGGTCAGAGGGGGAGTGCTGAAAAAACAAACATTTATACCAAGATGTGAGGTTGAGCAGAAGTTTTCTAAGCAAGGAAGGGAGTGGCAAAAAGTGTAAGAAAAAGAGAAGGGGCTTACTCAGGGAACTTAAGGGTCTTCATTGTTGAAGGCTACAGTGCAAGCTGAGTGGGACTAAATGCAAAGGCAGCAATTAGGTGAGAGCAGTACCCCACCCTCCAAGGAGCTTCCCCAGGATCTCCCTGCCTTCCCCACATGACCAGGGACTCAGCTGCCTTTCTTTCCTCCCTAGACTTCTACTATCCACTGTATCTTTCAGAGATTTTTCTCCATTTATGCCTGGCCACAGAGAAGGCCACAAGATTTCATCTCCCTCTTTGTACTTTTTGGTCTGAGGATTTTATTGCCAATCACTTAAAGCACAGGAATATTAAAGGGTTTTAAAAATCTTACTAAGTTCTTATAATCCTTGGTCTATGGAAACCAGCTACCTTCTTTCCACATTTGGTCACTATAGCACCATGGTTAGGAGTTATACTAGTCTCTGTTTCAATTTGGATTCTCCACTGTCTAGTTGTGAGAGATTGTGTGGGTTTTAACCTCTCTATCATCAGTTTTCAACAGAAAAATATAAATAACAGTGTCTGTCAAACAACATTGTGAGTACACAATTAGTACATATAAGCTATTGAGTTGTTTTAAAATAGTATACCTTTTGAGGTGACCTGGAAGTAACACCAGTGAAAAAAACAAAAGAGGGAATTCCAGTAACCTCCACAAACACACATACAAACTCACACAAAATTTGTCAGAATCAACCTTATCAGAACTCTGGAAAATATCCAAAGATTTACATTAACCAAAAAAACGATGAATCACAATAAGATGACTTAAACACAGTAGGAAAGGTTTGCAGCACTTTTAAGTTAAACTTTGTTGAGCTTGCTCCCTGGTATAGTTGAAATCTTAAAGACAACAGCCTACATTCCTGGTCATAGGCTGGAAATTACCTGATTTCAGAGCGAACAAAGTTGACCTTGTTCCCCAAAAATTGTTCATCTGTTTTGACTTGTCTACTCTTGCCTTTATTTTACCTAACTTGTAACTCTCTCAGTGTGAAAAATCAGCTAAGTGGCGGCTTTCCTTGACAACACTGAAAAGCAAATGAATGAGCTGCTGAAACCTTGGACAATGGAGTAGAGTTGAGTCAACAACAGACATGCCAAAAGCCTTGGGGGAAACTCTGGGAAGAGAGTTACTTCGGTGAATAATAACTCTAGAAGGCTCTCAAGAATAATAGAAAATTACATTACACACATGTTCAGAACCAGAATGACTTGAGAATATCCTGAGCTTTAACTTTTATCTGATCTTTAGGCTCAAGTAGAAAGTGAAGGCTAAGGCAGAGTTGTAAAATGGACTGGCCTAGCACTGAAAGAGTGCCCTAACACAGAGCCAATCTGCAAAGACTGGAAGAATTTTGTCTTTGTCTGCTTTTTATTTCAGGCATTTAAGGAACTTTTGACAATTTGAGTATGCTGTGTGTAAATGTAGATCTTTTTTATTTTATTCTATCTGGAGTTCCTTGAGCTTCTAGAATATGAGATTCACGTATTCTATCAAACTTGAGAGGTCTGGGGCCTTTATTTTTTTCCAAATATTCTTTTGCCCCTTTCTCTCTACTCTTTCTGGAATTTATTTCATGTATATATTGGTGTGCTTCATGGTGTCTCACAGGTCTCTAAAGCTCTGTTCATTTTTTATGCTTTTTTCTTTCTGCTCCTTACTCTGGATAATTTCAGTTGATCTATCTTTAAGTTCTGTAATTCTTTCTTCTACCTGCTCAAATATCTTGTTAAACCCCTCTAGTAAATTTATTTCAGTTATTGCAATTTTCAATTTCAGAATTTCAATTTGGCTCATTTTTTTTTTTGAAAGAAAACAAAATTTGTATTTTTTGATAGAATAGTAGCAGAACTCAATATAAAATAATGATTACGTTAATAATTATTTGCTCACTTTTCCTGTATTTGGTATTTTGGGAAAGTGGGCTTGAAAACAACGGATACATTGATGAAACATTTCAATTTTCAATTGCCTGTTGTATTTGCTCCTGTTAGACAAACTATAACTTCTCAGTGTATACATATGTGCACAAAATTACACAGAAATGAAGCCATGTATAATAATGCATGACTAAAAGATATACCTCCCTTGAACAAATAACAGTTATTTTAGTAAATTTGCAACAAAGAAAACAGACTTGATTAACAAAAATATGAAAGATCTTTTAAATAAATGAATTTTGAATTTTTAGAGTAACCTAGAATTTTATCTAAATTTGGATTATTTCATTAGCTAGAACATGAAAATAGGCATTTATTTTACTCACCTACAGCTTCTGTAATACCAAATTTATGAAATGAGGCTTTGTGGTGCTGCCTTCAGAGCTCAATGATTTGCTTTTTCTGAATTTTGGAAGTCTGTCTCTGATTGACACACATGAATGTAGTGGGAAGAAATGAGATTAAGCATACAAGCTTTCTTTTTCATTTAAACATCATTGAAGCCATGAATTTGTAAATTGATATAAAAACACAATCATTTGGATCTGTATTAGTAAATTTATAAATGGGAGCTTCATTTTGCTCCAGAAATGTGATAATTAGAGATATATTCAGGTGATTTTTCCTTTGGTTTTTGTTGTTTTTTAATTTTTCTTTCTTATTTTTACCAAAGGTTCAAGTCATCTGTAATATTCAGGTGTTTTTAAGAATTTCTCATGGCAAGTTAATTGTGGGTGAACATTTCCCTACTGGATTACCAGATGTACTTAGTGGTTATAACTAGAATAACTCCAGGATTTTTTTGTGAACAAGTAGTAAAACACATTTCTGGTTTGCTTTCTGCCATAGAGTATTAAGACTTTTCCACTTTTTTTTTTTTTTTTTATACTTTAAGTTCTAGGGTACATGTGCATAACGTGCAGGTTTGTTACATATGTATACTTGTGCCATGTTGGTGTGCTGCACCCATCAACTCGTCAGCACCCCTCAATTCATCATTTATATCANTCCAGCTGCATCCATGTCCCTACAAAGGACGCAAACTCATCCTTTTTTATGGCTGCATAATATTCCATGGTGTATATGTGCCATATTGTCTTAATCCAGTCTGTCACTGATGGACATTTGGGTTGATTCCAAGTCTTTGCTATTGTGAATAGTGCCGCAATAAACATACGTGTGCATGTGTCTTTATAGCAGCATTTTAAAGATATCATCCCATAACATCTAGCCTCCTTCTTACTGAGAATTCAGCCGTCAATCTAATGTTCTTTGGAATGTATTATGTCCGTTGTCCTCTGGTTGCTTTTAACATTTTATTATTTTCTTTGACTTTCTGAAATTTTACTATCATGCTGCAGTTTTTATTCGTCTTGCTTTAGGGCTTTTTGTGCTTCTTGAATCTCTGGGCTGATGTTTTCCATCAGTACCGGAAAGTTCTCCACCATAATATTCATATAACTAAATACCATAATATATTGCAAAAAAAAAGCTCTATACAAAACCATGAATAATTCCTAGAATGCATACTGTATGATTCCATTTACATCAATATTTAAAATAGGTGGCCAGGCATGGTGTCTCATACCTGTAATCCCAGAACTTTGGGAGGCCGAGGTGGGTGGATCACCTGAGGTCAGGAATTCGAGACCAGCCTTGCTAACATGGCGAAACCCTGTCTCTACTAAAAATACAAAAATTTGCTGGGTGTGGTGGCATGCACCTGTAAACCCAGTTACTGGTGGCATGGGTAGGGGGGTGCCGAGGCAGGAGAATTGCTTGAACCCGAGAGGTGGAGGTTGCAGTGAGCCAAGATCGTGCCACTGCATTCCAGCCTGGGCAACAGAGTGAGACTCCATCTCAAAAATAAAAAATAATAAAACAGGCAAAAATATAGTGTGGTAAAACTACAACAGAAAACAATGGTTAGAATTCATAAAAGAAAGAATAGTGTTTTGCCAGCAGATGAGGAAAAAACAATGTAGTTAGAGAGGACCACTTGGCATGGGGAGTTTTCAGTGGTTTGAGCAATATTGAACTTTCTGACCTGGTTTGTAGTTACACAATTTGAATTAAAATAGTTCAAAATATTAATTTAAATCTTATGCCTTTTCTGGTATGTGAATTATATTTCACCAATATGAAAGTCCCACACCTATGCACACGTACACACACACAGGGGAAATAACAAGGGAGAAACTGCTTAGGCAAACTGGCCACAGATGGCCTCTCTAAACACAGAAAGAGCATTTTTATTGTCTCAGAAAGACACTTTGCAAGCATGTAGTAAGCTCACCAATATTGGCAGCTACATGCCTCCTTGAGTGCGCTGGCAGTTTGAGAGGAAGTCTCTGGGAGTGGCCTTCACGTACTTGTGAATTTACCAGGCAAAGTAGGGGAGGAGTCCCTAATTTCTCCTCAGCTGAGGTCACCTTTAAAAAGAATTCTCAGGGGGATAGCTAGGTTCGTTGGTACAAAATATCAAAATCCAGGACTTTTATTTCATCTGCAAGCTACAATAGGAACAATAAATAAATTATTGGTTACTTCTTCACTCTTGAATCCCAGACCTGCCTCCCTGGTCATTTTAATGTATAGGATATCTTCTCCAACCCTCAGTACAATAGAAATTATCTGGGGAACTGTCAACATACTGAGAGATTCTGAGATTCACAGAAATTCTTAAGAGATGGAAAGTTTCATGGTAGCAAAGAATGTACACAGAAAGGCTCCCCAGAGCCATAATGGCTCCTAGAAACTCTTTCTTGGATCTGCCCATATTGTCTGAATATTTCCTCCATCTTTCATGTCCCTCAAGAGGATAGAATGACTCTGATTTCATCTAGTTTAAGTCACCCAGAGCTATGCTGTTCACTTGCCTGAGGGAAAAGGAACAGGCTATTCTGCTCTGACCATTCCTTCAAAGCCTGACAGAGAAGAACTGTCCCCTCTCTGCACACTACTAGTGTAAGTCCTGTGGTATTAGGAAAACTCCAGGAGCCTGGCCACTGGTGCTGCAGTGGAACCACAACTGTGGTTCATCTGTTTACCCTCCTCATATGTAAGGTCCGCCTAAGCTGAGATGTCTTTCCTCAAATCCTGATATTCATCACTAGCCCAGTTAATATATTCAAAATGATTATTATGTAAAAACATCTCAGTTACCAGTGAAACTCCCTGTGAAGCGTAGATTTATTTCCTTTAAAATTAATAACTGATTGGAATGTGAATTTCCATTCAAAAATCATCATTTTCTTTTTTATTTGCAGGATAACATTGGAGATGCAAACTAAAAGTTCTCAGCCATAATCTAAACATCTTCTAATCACACACACAGAGACGTAACTAAGTACCTCATCACTCTCGGAGTTGACGTATAAGCCAGGGCTTACTCTTCTGGACTAATTGAGTCTCCCGAGCTCTGTGCTAGAGAGGAGGGGATCGGGAATAAAGGGCTTTGCAAAGTTCCATAGGGTTCAAAACAGTAAGGCAAAAGAGGTTCCTGAATACTTTTTGGCCACAGGTCTGGAATTTATGACATAAGAAGAATTTGGTGGTAGGGAGTCCCTTAAGGCAAAAAGTAAAAGGATTAGAGTCACAAAGAAAAGGAGCAGAGTGAGACTCAGTAAGAAAATCAGGTATTAGGGCCAGGAGGCTAGGGAGTATTCATACATTTGAGGAGATGTTAGGGATAAGTCGATAAAGGAGTTCAAATATAAGCAAGGAATACAGGTGGACCAGTACAAATCATTGGCTGGGAGGAGGAAATTTCTGCTGTAGGGGAAGTGGTATAATAACATTATCGATGTGTGATTAGGTAAGGAGACGTTTCTGACAGGGCAGAAGAAGAGAACATTTCCTCCTTTCTTATGGGTGCCATTAGGCAAATAATTATGGGGTTCCTGGAAGGAAAGGAGGGGAACTCTTAACAGGCAAGAGAAAGGAATGTAAAGATGCAAGGGAAGATGCTAAATTTCAGGGAAATGAGAGGAAGGAAAGGAAGACTTCTGTCCACGAATACGCAGAACACAAAAATCGACGCTGTCATGTGTGCGTGTGTGTGTGTGTGTACGTATGTGCAAATGTGTGCACAAGTGTGTATGTAGCACATTACTACTTCATGGTGTTATTTTAAAACTTCATCAGCGTAGTCAGTGCCAGGTCAGGAGTTAGTATATAAGTCTCTTACTCTGTGCATGGAAATGCCAGTTTGATCTGTTGGCATGTGATAATAAGCTCCAAAATATCATGGATGCAAAAATCTTTTATACATTACTCTTGCTGTCCCCAACCACTTCAGCCAACATCTTGCTTAGACCACCATCCCACTTGGCTGTAGACCTGCATTGTGCCCTGCTGCAACCTGCTTCCTTCCAGTTGCTACTCTTCTTCTCATATAGAGAAGATGCTCCTAGCAATATATGCTTTGCCCTAAGCATGGGCACAGGCTCTTCTGTCAGTTCTCTACAATGACAATGAAGACTAAGCTGCAACATTCATTACAATGCACTGAATGCATAGCAATAACTGAAGGAAATGAACAGAAAACTTAGAATGAGATACTAGATATGGCTCCTCTTAGAATCCATGGGTTCAATCCCCTGGCCTGCCATTGAGTGAGAAGGACCAGCTTACCTTTCTCCAGATGAAGTAGTCGTAAATCTCTCTCTCCCAACTAAAGTCTAAGTCGCAGCCACGAGGAAGCCCCGAGAAAGGAAAACAGTTCTGTCCTCGCTTTCATTTTCTACCCTAGGGTCTGCTTCTTTCCAGGATGATTGACAGTGAGAAACTTGACTCTCCTCATGGGAACCCTCTGTATGCCTCTGAGCCTAACCTTTCTCTGTATTCCTAGAGGTATGTATTTTTAAGTCTGTGTTCAGCCTTCTTTTTGCCTTTCTGCATTCCAGTGATTTATACTTATATATTCTCTCAGCTTTAATCAATGTCTTGATGTAGATGACTCTCAATTCTACCCATCCAGCCCAGTTTTTATCTTTGCGCTCTTTTACAGCATGGCATAGCGAAAAGACCATAGAACCTGGCATCAAGAATCCTCAGTGGTAGAACTGGAATAAATCAGATTCAGGATTGACCTAGCCATTCCCTCTCCCGCCAAGTTGCAAGGGAGAGAAATTACAGAGACATTGATTTCCCTAGGAGCAGGGAATGCCTTCCAAGAGCTTCCACAGCGTCCCCACCCCTAACCTTTCGCAGGAAAGCCCAACCTTGCAGGGGTATAAATAGGCACTCTTGAATCTTCCTGCTATAGCCTGGCCCTCCCTCTTTCCAAAATGGACAAGTCCCTCTTGCTGGAACTCCCCATCCTGCTCTGCTGCTTTAGGGGTGAGTCCCTAGGGTTGACAGCTGGTAAGAATCCTGAATTTAGGAACAGGTGAGAGCACTCATGGCAGAGGCCTTCTCATGGAAGTCCTATCGTAACAGAAACATGATGAGCTTCTGCTCTAATGTTATGCTTTCTACCCGGGGTATGTCATATCCCCAGGACCTTAACTAAAACTCTTCTCCCTTCCTTTATGGGGGGGAAAGAGGCAGATTAGAGAGGAATCGAGTGGATTTCACAGAAGCTTTGAGATGGGGTTTGGAAAATGAGGTCTGCAGACAGTGTATCTTTTTTTTTTTTTTCCCAACAGCATTATCTGGATCACTTTCAAAGAGAAAAGATGCAGGTGAGTAGAAATAGATAAGTGGTATGAGAAGGGGCAGGTCTGAGGAGGAAAAGATGGGTGGGGTGAGGTGAGCACCAGGGGCTAAAAAAAAAATAAAATAGAAATAGACCTTGAGTTCCAACACTCAACAACCTCTTCCAGCAGGACAGAGCTGGGATGGGAGCTGATTTTAGGTTTGACATAATAACATTAGCATCAACGGACAAGGTCAGGAGTGAGTGTCAGTGAAGGGCAAGGAAAAGGGAAAGGAGGAAGTGGAATGTTGGATTTTCACGTGTTGCTTGGCCAAATCTAAAGCATGACAACTTCACGAATTTCAGGTTGTCCCCATTGTCAGATTCCAGGCACCCACAGGTAAGAGTCAATTAAGACTTTTACCTTAATTGTGCTACACAGAGTCAATTAAAAAGAAAGGAATGAAGCAGAAAAGCATGTGCACTTATCTTTCTCCTTCCGGTCTGTGCTGCATCCTATAGGAATAGTTAGATGAATCTGAGAAGCCCTGAAGAGGTGAAGAGATTTAGAAGGAGAGAAGAGGTGCAGAGATGCCCAGTAGGTGACTAGGCATTATGGGGACAGAGGTCCTGGAATGGCTCCAATTTAAGAGTACAGGATGGACCCTGAAGGGCAGATTATAACAACCCAATACAAGAGTAAATCTCAGGCACATTTCAGATGTGTTTTCTTTCTTTTTGCCAGTACAGCCAATGAAATAGCTGTTATGAAAGATGAATTTCCTCGTAAGTATGAAGAGGACTTTTCCTTGTTCCTCCACCTTTCTTTCCCCTCCCATTTTTCAGGCTAAAATTCCTGAGACCATAAACCTCAGTCACTCTCGTGGCTTAGCGTACTTCCGCAGAGGAAGATGTTCACGCTTGATGGGCTCTGGCAAAGTCCTCTGGCTCCAGGCAGACTTCTAACCCAAAAAGGGAGAGGGGTTCTTTCGTGGTAGTGCCATTGTTTCTCAATTCTCTTTCCCCACTCTCCGGCCAAGTATAGAAATTGTTCAGTGTAGGATGTGCCACCTCCAGTTCCCGGGAGAAAACTGCTCCAGAGGAAGAGGAATATGCACAGCAGGAACAGAAGAGGCCTGCATGGTTGGAAGGATTTCCAAAAGTAAGTTGTGGGTTGGGGAAAAGAAGAATGGGCAGAGGAAGTAGACAGGGACATATCAGCCACAGGGGAAAGGGGAGACCTTACTTTACTTTTACTATAGGCAGTCTCACACCTGGGATGGCTGATTCCTTCATCCGCATCATATACCATAATGAAAATTAGATGGAGGTGGTCACTAAGGAGGGTGGGGGCCTACAGCTAAGGAATTAGTATTTTGAGGAGCCTGAATAAAACAGAGGAGAATAAATCGAGGTGAGAGAATAGGTGTAATCTATGCCCAATGGGTAACAGTGAGTTGTTGAGAGGAGGGGGCTTTTGGTCCTTATGCCTCTTGTGCCTGTCTGGGTTTCCTTACAGATGGTTCTAAACTGTGGAAATAGAAGGGCCAGTGTCATCAGTAGACTGTGGCTGAATTGCCCTGGATGGTTAAGACAAGACATCATGATTTCTCTTTTTCCACCCTTTGTGCTAAATTGTCTCTTGGCATTTATAATCCTCACTTAAATCAGTGTTAAGATTCTCAAGAGAAACACCCAGCTTTGGCATTCCCTGAATTACTGTTCTCCTTACTGCCCTAACCCCAGTAATCATTTTAGACTGCTCCATCGCTGCATTTCTTTTGGGAAGCCCCCAACTTGCAACATCTTCCAGTTCTTAACATTTGAATAACGGAGCTTTGAACTACACAAGATTATCTCTATATATTGGTGTGGTCTGGAGAAAAGTTTTTTCCAGAAGTTTCATGGCCAGGCTTTCTGATCTGTTTTTAATCCCTTCCACAGGGGACGGTACTCCCTGGTTAACCTTCAAGGACTGCCTAAAGAACTGTGCTGACGTGAAAGGCATAAAGTGGAGTGTCTATTTTGTGAGCTTCAGCTGCTGCAGGAGCCACGACCTGTGCAATGAAGACCTTTAGAAGTTAATGGTTCTTCTGTGACTCCAATTTCTGGGTGAGGTTGTTGCCTCAGCCTCTTCACAATGACTTTCTTAAAAAAAAAAATCTCTCTCACACACACACACACGCACACTACAGAAGAGGATTGCAAAGACATGGCTCCATCTTCTGCACATGAAAGGAAAGTCCCTCTCCTGTTCTAGTCTCTGTCTCATCCCTTAAAATAAGTAAATAAATAACCTTGAGAGCACGAACAAGATCAATCCATCCTGCAGGTTGCTATAAACCCTTGCGCTTTCACTGTATAGCCAGTTTGTTCAGAAAAGAAGGAAAAGGATAGTTTAATTTCAAAAAAGAATCCCTTCCTCTTTCCTCTGCTGCTTTCCTTCCTTCTGTGGCAGGGTATTTTAATATTTTTCACATTTTTTTCTCTCTGTGTTATCTTTCTTATCCCACTCCAAAGAAAGCACATAACTGTGGTCTGAAGGGATGGGGAGTAGCAACATAAAAAGAAGTGGTTCAAGTCTTCTTGGAGTTTGTTCATGAATGTTAATCCCAGGGTGAGGAGAAGATTGGGACATAGAAAGGAAGCTGCACCAGAACCATGAACAGAGAAAGATTGTCTGCCTTCTAGAATCAGATCTGTTTGGGGCTAGCGGTGGGAGAATAAAAGCAGGAGAAGTCTATGAGATTCTAGAGGTAGTACCTGCATCCAGCTTCCCTGGCAAACTCACAAGTACCTGCATCCGGCTTCCCTGGCAAACTCACAAGGAAGCATCAACCTCTAGACAGGGAACAACTGCAGGATACTTCCAGGGGACAGAACCACCAGCAGCAACACAAATATTCCCATGCCTGGAGCATGGCATGGAGGAAGCTGAGAACTGTGCGGTCTGAGGAAGCCACTTGAGTCTGGCCACTAGACATCTCATCAGCCACTTGTGTGAACAGATGCCCCGTGACCCAAGATGCCTCTCCCACCCTTACCTCCATCTCACACACACTTGAGCTTTCCACTCTGTATAATTCTAACACCCTGGAGAAAAATGGCAGTTTGACCGAACATGTTCACAAGGGTAGAGGCTGATTTCTAATGAAACTTGTGGAATGAAGCCCAGAAAGAGTGATGAATTATATTATATTATATAAAAATAATAATAAAAATATAAAGAAAGCTATCTTTCTTCTATACCCAAATTGTGTTTCCTTCTTTCTCTCTCCTCCAACCTCTTCCTAATTCCTTTAACAAACATGTGTTCAAAGCCTACTATGTTCCAGGTGCTGCTAGACCCTAGTATGTATACAGCATCATAATCCCTATCCTCATGGAGCTTAAACGAATGGGGAAGACAGATCTTAAGTAAATAATAATAATAGCTTCCACTTATATGACAATTACTATATGAGAGGCATTGCTATAAACACTTTTTATCTTCTGACTCAGTTACTCTTCACACAAATCTGAAAGTCATACTACTCTCCATGTGTGTCAGTCAGAAACCAAAAACAGCACCAGTTATTTTTTACAGAGGCTTTAAAATTAAGAGGGGTTAACCAGGTATTAAAGGACACAAAAAGCCAAAGGGAGATATTGAGTTAACAAAGACAGAAACTGCAAAAAACAGCTAAAACCTGTAGGTCTAGGGAAACACAAGGAAAATGTTGGACGTCCATACTTCTAAGGTCTAAGGTAATTAAGGTAATTAGACCTTAGACCTTAGAAGTGTGGGGGAAGGAAGTGCAGCTGGAGGATCTCTTGAGCCCAGGAATTCAAGGCTGCAGTGAGCTATGATTGTACAGTGGCACTCCAGCCTGGGTGATGAAGGAGGATCCCATCTCTAAAATTAATTAATTAATTAACTAATTAAAAAGTGTGAGGGAGGGATCCCTTGGAACTGGAGTCCAAAAATCTCAGGAACAAAGGACCTCCGTGAAAATAAAACACATACCTCTAGGGAAGGGGAACTGTTCAGATGGTGCTGGTATCTCTGTAGGGCACCAGGAAGCTGGTTCTGAAAGTGTGGGGGGAAAACCATGGAACAAAACCAACTGTAGCTCTGAAGCCAACTGCCACTGCCCAGGTAAAAAGCTGTTGAGAGGAAGAGGAAGCAAACAGGAAAAGATGCATCCCTTGTCCCGCTTGCCAGTCTCCCTCCAGCACCCCCTATTGGCAGAATTTTTTTTGTTTTTTTTTTGTTTTTTGTTTTTTGTTGTTGTTGTTGTTTTTGTTTTTGGAGACGGAGTCTCACTCTGTCGCCCAGGCTGGAGTGCAGTGGCTGGATCTCAGCTCACTGCAAGCTCCGCCTCCCGGGTTTACGCCATTCTCCTGCCTTAGC
Organism: Rhinopithecus bieti; assembly: GCF_001698545.2. Taxonomy (NCBI): domain Eukaryota; kingdom Metazoa; phylum Chordata; class Mammalia; order Primates; family Cercopithecidae; genus Rhinopithecus; species Rhinopithecus bieti. Next base: position 345,130 of record NW_016810565.1, read on the forward strand.
CTCCCGAGTAGCTGGGACTACAGGCGCCCGCCACCTCGCCCGGCTAGCTTTTGTATTTTTTTTTTTAGTAGAGACGGGGTTTCACCATGTTAGCTAGGATGGTCTCGATCTCCTGACCTCGTGATCCGCCCGTCTCGGCCTCCCAAAGTGCTGGGATTACAGGCTTGAGCCACCGCGCCCCGCCCTATTGGCAGAATTTAACAAGGATCTAGCTTGCAAAAACCACCATCGTAAAGCAGAATATAGAAGTGTGAACTTAAAACTGAGAGACAATCATTTAATACCAGTTCAATCATGCCTTTGACCTTTCAACATCTGTGCATACCTTTTTATGTGTTTGGACTCCATTGATCAAGAAAGGCAACTTCTTGCTTTTGCCTAAAGAGATGCATTATCCATACTTGTATGGATGCAAGTAAAGATACCCTTATTTTTTCTCTAAATAAGGACACAAGAGTCCTAAAGTCATCTCTATCTCAGAGTGATATTCTTGATATTCATTTCCATGCAATGTTAAATACTCTTGAAATTCAATCAATTCCACCTGTCAACTACCGTCAATAATTTTACGTAAAATAACAAAGAGATAGAGGAAAACAAGAAGAAAATATGACAAGAAAGGAAAAAGATATGCCTAGGTATCCAGTGTTTGTTTTTTTAACTGGTAATGAGGCTGCAAGCAATATTTATAACTTCCTTCTTCTGCTACTAATTCTATATTTTGTTTTCCACAACTAGAACCTCACTTGGTCAGCATTATCTATCTGGTGGGGTGATGAAAATCTTCATTCTTGAAAGGTTCAAATTTTCAATGGCCTGGATTTTTTTTTTTTTTTCACTTTCAGAGCTTTATATTTACTGTTATTGGACAGGAAGAATAAAGTAGCACTTCAGAGAATTTCCTGTATTCCAGACACAGTCATCTCTACCTCATTGTGCAACAGCCATCCAATTCCCTTTTAATAATGGGGATCAGTTTTCTCAGCCTGTAGAATAACCTCTATGCTTATATTGTGGCATGGAGGCATCAGGAGCCCAAAATGGTCTTAGCATTCAAATCAACTAAAGTATTGTTATGTTCCCTAGTGGAAGCATTTCTCCCTTAGTAACTAAGACTTCCAAATGAACAAAAATCAGTTGCAGGAATGGGAGAATTTATTCCCACTTCTACATCTTGATTCTTGGACTTGTGTACTCTGACTATGGGAAAAGCAGAATTATATATTAGTTGCTGATTCTGAGCATATATTGCATTCTAAGATATAATCTAATCTTTTCAGAGTGTTTGCCCCCAACTTATAGTTAAATTGAGATTTCATCCGACCATTCATTCCATTATTCCATCAGGCTGGTTGCTTCTGATGATGGGGTGCACGGTAAGATAAATGATTTCCATGGGCATGAACATATTGCTCTACTTCTTTGTGGTGAAATAAGTTTCTTGGGTGGAAATAATTCTGTGTTTAAAACACGTTGATGGAGAATAAAGCATTCCCTAAGTCCACAGTTAATGATGGTGGCAGAAGCATTATTAACAGGAACATCCATATCCACAAATATCTGTTTATTCCAGTGAGAATAAATTCTAACTATGAAGAAGTCAAGCTGTTAGCAACTAGCCATGAATTAATGTAGACCCATCCAGACGAAATGGATGAGACACCCTTGATTGTGGTTTAATGCTTGGGGAGTCCACTTCCCAGTTGTTGCCAGGATACCCATTTGTAAATGCCAGTTTCTCCTGTCTCAAATCAGTTCATTATTAAGCAGAAAACTAATCCCTCATTTGCTTGTCTGTAAAGAATTTCATTTCTCCTTCACTTATGTAGCTTAGTTTGGCTAGATATGAAGTTCTGGATTGAAAATTCTTTTCTTTAAGAATGTTGAATATTGGACCTCACTCTCTTCTGGCTTGTAGGGTTTCTGCAGAGAGATCCACTGTTAGTCTGATGGGCTTCCCTTTGTAGGTAACATGACCTTTCTCTGGCTGCTTCCTATTCTTCGTGAATCACTTTTATAATAATTTTTTATTATCCAGGAAAACATCCCCAACCTAGCAAGACAGGTCAACATTCAAATTCAGGAAATGCAAAGAACACCATTAAGATACTCCTGGAGAAGAGCAACCCCCAAACACATAATTGTCAGATTCACCAAGGTTGAAATGAAGGAAAAAATGTTAAGAGGCCATAGGTGTTTTGTCATCACCAGGCCTGCCTTACAAGAGCTCCTGAAGGAAGCACTAAATATAGAAAGGAAAAACCAGCACCAGTCACTGCAAAAACATACCAAAATACAAAGACCAGTGACAATGAAACTGCATTAACTCTTGTGTAAAATAACCAGCCAGTATCATGATGACAGGATCAAAACCACATATAACAATATTAACCTTAAATGTAAATGGGCTAAATGCCCCAATTAAAAGACACAGACTAGCAAATTGGATAAAGAGTCAAGACCCATTAGTGTGCTGTATTCAGGAGACCCATCTCATGAGCAAAGACACATATAGGCTCAAAAAAGGGATGGAGGAATATTTACCAAGCAAATGGAAAGCAAAAGAAAGCAGGTGTTACAATCCTAGTCTCTGATAAAACAGGCTTAAACCAACAAAGATTAAAAAAGACAAGGAAGGGCATTACATAATGGTAAAGGGACTAATGTAACAAGAAGAACTAACTGTCCTAAATACATATGCACCCAATATGGGAGCACCCAGATTCATAAAGCAAGTTCTTACAGACCTACAAAGAGACTCAGACTCCCACACAATAATAGTGCGAGATTTCAACATCCCACTGTCAATATCAGACAGATCAACGAGGCAGAAAATTATCAAAGATATTCAGGACTTGAACTCAGCTCTGAACCAAGCAGACCTCATAGGCATCTACAGAACTCTCCACCCCAAATTAACAGAATATAAATACTTCTCAGCACCACATAGGACTTATTCTAAAACTGACCACATAATTGGAAGTAATACACTCCTCAGCAAATGCAAAAGAATGGAAATCATAACAGTCTCTCAGACAACAGTGCAAACAAATTACAATTCAGGACTAAGAAACTCACTCAAAACCCCACAACTAAAAGAAAATTGAACAACCTGCTCCTGAATGACTACTGCATAAACAACAAAATCAAGGCAGAAATAAATAAGTTCTTTGAAACCAATGAGAACAAAGACACAATATACCAGAACCTCTGGGACACAGCTAAAGCAGCGTTTAGAGGGAAATTTATGGCACTAAATGCCCACATCATGAAGCTGGAAAGATCTAAAATTGACACCCTAACTTCACAATTAAAAGAACTGGAGAAGCAAGAGCAAACAAATTCAAAATCTAGCAGAAGACAAGAAATAACTAAAATCAGAGCAGAACTGAAGGAGATAGAGACACAAAAAACCCTTCAAGAAAATCAATGAATCCAGGAGCTGGATTTTTGAAAAGATTAATGAAATACATAGACCACTAGCTAGATTAATAAAGAAGAAAAGAGAGAAGAATCAAATAGATGCAATAAAAAATGATAAAGGGGATATCACCACTGATCCTACTGAAATACAAACTACCATCAGAGAATACTATAAACACCTCTATGCAAATAAACTAGAAAATCTAGAAAAAATAGATAAATTCCTGGGCACATACACCCTCCCAAGACTAAACCAGGAAGAAGTCGAATCCCTGAATAGACCAATAACAGGTTCTGAAATTGAGGCAGTAATTAATAGCCTACCAACCAAAAAAAATGTCCAGGACCAGATGGATTCACAGATTAATTCTACCAGAGGTACAAAGAGGAGCTGGTACCATTCCTTCTAAAACTATTCCAAACAACAGAAAAAGACAGACTCCTCCCTAACTCATTTTATGAGGCCAGCATCATCCTGATATCAAAACCTGGCAGAGACACAGCAACAAAAAATTTCAGGCCAATATCCCTAATGAACATCAATGTGAAAATCCTCAGTAAAATACTGGCAAACTGAATCCAGCAGCATATCAAAAAGCTTATCTACCACGATCAAGTCGGCTTCATCTCTGGGATGCAAGACTGATTCAATATACGCAAATCAATAAATGTAATCAATCACATAAACAGAACCACTGACAAAAACCAGATGATTATTTCAATAGGTGCAGAAAAGGCCTTTGATAAAATTCAACACTGCTTTATGCTAAAAATACTCAATAAACTGGGTGTTGATGGAACATATCTCAAAATAATAAGAGCTATTTATAACAGATCCATAGCCAACATCATACTGAATGGGCAAAAACTGGAAGCATTCCCTTTGAAAACTGGCACAAGAAAAGGATGCGCTCTCTCACCACTCCTATTCAACATAGGGCTGGAAGTTCTGCAGGGCAATCAGGCAAGAGAAAGAAATAAAATGTATTCAAATAGGAAGAGAGGAAGTCAAACTGTCACTGTTTGCAGATGACATGATTGTAAATTTAGAAAACCCCATTGTCTCAGCCCCAAAACTCCTTAAGCTGATAAGCAACTTCAGCAAAGTCTCAGGATACAAAATCAATGTGCAAAAATCACAAGCATTCCTATACACCAATAATAGAGAGATAGCCAAATCATGAGGAACTCCCATTCACAATTGCTACAAAGAGAATAAAATACCTAGGAATAAAACTTACAAAGGATACGAAGAACTACAAACCACTGCTCAAGGAAATAAGAGAGGACACAAACAAATGGAAAAACATTCTATGCTCATGGATAGGAAGAATCAATATCATGAAAACGGCCATACTGTCCAAAGTAATTTATAGATTCAATGCTATTCTCATCAAGCTACTATTGACTTTCTTCACAGAATTAGAAAAAATTACTTTACATTTCATGTGGAACTAAAAAAGAGCCCATATAGCTGAAACAATCCTAAGCAATAAGAACAAAGCTGGAGGAATCACGCTACCTGACATCAAACTATACTACAAGGCTACAGTAACCAAAACAGCATGGTACTGGTACCAAAACAGATATATAAACCAATGGAACCAAACAGAGACCTCAGAAATGACACCACACATCTAAAACCATCTGACCTTTGACAAACCTGACAAAAACAAACAATGGGGAAAGGATTCCTTATTTAATAAATAGTGCTGGGAAAACTGGCTAGCCGTATGCAGAAAACAGAAACTGGACCCTGTCCTTACACCTTAAACAAAAATTAAATCAAGATGGATTAAAGACTTAAACACAAGACCTAAAACCATAAAAACCCTAGAAGAAAACCTAGGCAATACCTTTCAGGACATAGGCATGGGCAAAGACTTCATGACTAAAACACCAAAAGCAATTGAAACAAAAGCTAAAATTGACAAATGGGATCTAATTAAGGAGCTGCTGCACAGCAAAAGAAACTGTCATCAGAGTGGGATGGTAAGGGTGGGAGGGTAAGGGTTGGAGGGGTGTGAGGGATAAAAGACTGCACACTGGGTACAGTGTATTCTGCTTCAGTGATGGGAGCACCAAAATCTCAGAAATCATCACTAAAGAACTCATCCATGTAACCAAACACCACCTGTTCCCCATAAACCTATTGAAATAAAAAACTAAAATTAAAAAAAGTTTTGCCTTAGAGTCTATATTGTCTGATATTAGTATAGCCACTTCTGTCTTATTTTGATTACTATTTGCATTGAATATTTTTCCATTCATTCCCTTTCAACCTGTGCATGTTCTTGGATCTAAAGCGAGTGTCTTATATACAGCACATGGTTAGGTCTTGTTTTTAAAATTCATTCTGCTAATCTATGTCTTTCAATTGGGGAGTTTAATCTTTTTACATTTAAAGAAAATACAGATAGGAAGGATTTACTTTTGCCATTTATTTTGTGTTCTGTTTGTCTTTGTTTTCTGCTGCTATAACAGAAGACCACAGCCTGAGTAATATATTTTTTTCAAAAAAACTTATTTCTCACAGTTCTGAAGTCTGGGAATTCTAAGATCAAGGGGCCACATCTGGTGATGGCATTCTTGCTGTGTCACATCATGATAAATGGCATAACATGGTGAGAAAGTGGGTGTGTGAGACAGAGAGGAAATCAAGGCACACTAATTCTTTTTAACAGGAGGCTATTCCTGCAATAACTAATCAACTTTCATGATAATGGTATTAATCTATTCGTGAGGGTAGTGCCTTCATGATCTAATCACCTTTTAGAGGCCTCGCCTTCCAATACTGTTACATTGGCAAGTAAATTTCAACATGGGTTTGGAGGAAACATTCAAACCATAGCATTCAGCCCCTGGCCCTCCCAAAATTTATGTTCTTCTCACAAACAAAGTACATTCATTCCATCCTAATAGCCTCAAAAGTCTTAACTTGTTCCAGCACCAACTCAAAAGGCTAAAACCCAGAATCTCACCTAAATCAGATAAGGACGAGACTCAAGGCATGCTCCAACCAGAGGCAAATACTAATTCAGCTGTGAGCTTGTGAGATTAACAAGTTATGTGCTTCTAAAATACAATACTGGGACAGGCATAGTATAGAAATTCTCATTCCAAAGGGGAGAAATACAAAGAAAGAAAGGGGTAACTGGTCCCCAATAAGTCCAAAACCCAACAGGGAAATTATTAAGTCTTAAAGTTGGAGAATAATCTCTAACTCCATTCTGGGCACACTAGGTTTGGTTTATCAAGGCCTCAAACATCCCTTCCACTATGGTTTTGCTGGGCTCAGTATACCCAGAAGCTTTCATAGACTGGAGTCTCATGCCTGTAACTCTCTCAGGCTGGTGTTGCATACTGACAGTGCTACAATTCTGTGGTCTTTGGTTGGCCCATTCCAAAGGCTTTTAAACTGATATCAATTCAAGTTCAATCACATACAATAACTCTACTCCTTTATAGTTCTGCCACTTTATGTTATTGATGTCATAAATTATATCTTTCTGTATTGTGTACCAATTAACATAATTTATAATTATTTTATTCATTTTCTTTTAATCTGTATAAAATAAAAAGTGGGCCAGGCGCAGTGGCTCAGGCCTGTAATCCCAGCACTTTGGGAGGCCGAGGTGGGCGGATCACGAGGTCAGGAGATCGAGACCATCCTGGCTAACACAGTGAAACCCCATCTCTACTAAAAATACAAAAAAAAAATTAGCCGGGCGTAGTGGCGGGCGCCTGTAGTCCCAGCTACTCGGGAGGCTGAGGCAGGAGAATGGCGTGAACCCGGGAGGCGGAGCTTGGAGTGAGCCGAGATCGCGCTCCTGCACTCCGGCCTGGGGCAGATCAAGCCTCCGTCTCAAAAAATAAATAAATAAATATAAATAAATAAATAAATAAATAAAAAATAAAAGTGGAGTTACAATCCAAAATTATAATAATATCAGTTTTGATATTTGCCCATGTATTTGTTTTACTAGACATCAGCACATTTCCATAAGGCTTCAAGTAACTCTCTAGCATACTTTTATTTCAACTTGAAGAACTTCTTTTAGAATTTATTGAATGGCAGGTCTAGTGGTAATAAACTCACTCAGCTTTTATTTATCTGAGAATTTCTTACTTTTTTCCTCACTTTTGAATAACAGTTTTATCAGATACAGAATTCTTAGCTGACAGTTTTTTTCTCTTTCCATTCTTTAAATATACTACCCCACTGTCTTCTTGCCTGCAAAGTTTCTCATGAGAAATCCACAGATAATACTACAGAGGATTTTTGTGTGTGTGCCAAGTTACATTTCTCTTGCTGCTTTCAAGAGTCTCTGTCTTTGGCTTTCAACAGTTTGATTATAATGTGTCTTAGTATGGATTTATTTAGGTTAATCCTATATGGAGTTTATTGAGCTTCTGGATTGGTAGATCCATGTCCTTGCCTCAGACCTGATCTTCCTCTAGCATCTCAGAGCAACCCCAGGACCTTGCTCTGACTACTTGCCTGAATCCCCAAACCCCCAGAAACTCCCGACCCTTCATATCCTTCTGTATAGACAACCCACATCAGCCTGCTGACCAAGCCCCATTTACCCTCCTCCTAACTGCCCTCCAAACTTTCTAGCCTCAGACAGCCTTGAAGGTACCATGGAAGGCACTATTATGCATAAAATAGAGGAGTTAGGCATAGAAGCCATATAGTCAGATGCCTTGAATTTACACAGAAGAAACAAGACTCAATTAAAAGATCAACCCAAATAAAGGTGGAGGAAGACCCTGATGCATACTCTTTCCGTTATCAGGCCAGAGACCATGCTGGTGGGTGAGGGAACCATGGAGTATGAATTGGGGGTCAGATACGAATTCTGAGTCATTTCCTTTCATTAGTTCAGTTCCTGCCACATGCCCGGCATAGGCATAACTTACTGAACTTGGTGAAAGGAGCCCTATAGCCCTGCTCCCATGGCTTTGCCTCGCCTGAGTCACCAGGATGTCAGTCTCTGAGGGTGAGAGGGCTTTCTTCTGAGTCTCTCCCTCCAGGCTTATTTCAGCTTGCCAGCCTCCTGCATTCCACACCCTCAGTGTGACGGTAGCACACCACCTTTGGGAGTGACGAGCATAGGGATGGGGGATTCCTGCAAGCCACCACCAAACAGCAGTTCTGGAGCTGTTTCCATGGCTGCAGCTTCAGCAGATCTCCTCACTTGCCCTTCCCACTGCAGGTTGCTGGGACACTGACAAGTCAGGCTGGAGAGGAGGAACTGGATGCTGCAGCTCCCTAGCTGTGACCTCTGCCTGTCCTCCCTTGCCTGAGAAAGCCTTTGTGTAAGGCACATGAGAGTGATAGTATTGACCTTTGGTTCACATAAATTTATTATAAAAGTGATTCAGGAAGAATGGGAAGTGGTACTACCCAACATGATATTGTGGGATCCATTATCTCTATATTCCCAGACCAAGAGTGATCCAGGCAGACGCTCACCCCGTCTGCCAAAATTAAAAGTGCTGTATGCTATGACTGATGACAGATCGTTGAATACATTCTTTTTTCTTGTTTTCAACAGTAGCTTAGATCCCCTAGCCAAGGTAGATGTCAGAAACTTCAGGCTTCAAGAGCCACTCTCAGAGGTCACGTGCCCAGGGAGGGCAGTGAGTTAGGGTCTACAGCTGATGCTCTGGTATGGGAAGGGAAAGAGCCTAGCAGTGGGGTGGCTGCAGGAGCGGCCTGATAAAGGTCAACTACCACTAAGACTTAGATTTGGCTTGCATGTTGGAGTGGGCAGGAGATCAAGAACAGTTTCTTCTAGATGTCCTTTGGAGTCAGAGGCTCAGGTTCAGAGCAGACTATCTGGTTTTTCTTGGTGAGTGAGCAATTAGGACATTCACTGAGCTTTACTGTTGAGATTCAGTGCAACTAGACTCTGATGTAGAATTCTGAGTTGCCACAGACTGAGGAAATATCTAGAGAATGCATAGAGATTCCAAGAAGCTCAGGTGAAATGTCTAGAGAGCCTCTCCTAGTATCTCTTCCCCTTTTCTAGAGTTCCCAACTCTTGGAGATTTGCTGGTAACTCAGAAGTGCCATTGTAGCTGTTCCAAACTTCTAGGAAAAGGTAGTCTTCTGTAGGTTGTTGAGGAGTGAGGAAGTTGTGGATAAAAGGAAGGAGAAAGCCTAGAGGGACTGGTCAGTGTTCTCGGGATATAACCTATTCTGCACCCAAGTCCAAGTCAGACAAAATTTCCCAAGCTGTAACACATTGTGACAGGAAATTTATCACTCAGTTGTTTCCTGAGGCCCCAGATGGTGTAAACTCACAGATCACACTCTATTAGATGAGAAGGTCAAGAACTCCTTCACTTACACCACAGTGAGTGGAAGGAACCAGGAACCAGGCAAGAGAATGATAGAGAACATCATGCTCAGAGGAAGGGAAGGCAAAGCAGTGCCTGATACTGCCTTACTGATTATCTACTGTACTGATTATCTTAATGATTACTGATAATCAGGAAATTCTTTAACTGCTATCAAGATTTCTACTGCTTGCCCTCCAAGGGTTTCACATGCTGCTGCCATTGCTGCCTCTATCTCTCTTTTCCTGCCCTCTTTTACTAGCAGTGCCTTTGCTATCTTGTTCAATGAAGTCACTTCCTCACTGAATCCCAGCTGTGGGGTAGAAGAAGTAGAGAACTGGTTAAGAACAGTTCCTTTACCTCTATGCGGAGGCCATTTAAGATGAGAAGTTTCTTATCATTTAGACACTCACTTGTCTGAATGTAAAGCAGGAACTTTGGGGGAGGTTTCCAATGCATCAGATAAGGAAATGACCTAGAAACCATTGCACTGCGTTTCACAAAATTTTATGCATCTGGAAGAACGACCATCCTGCCACCCCTTCCCCTGCATATGTAGCAACACATACACAACCACCTTGCTGATTCCTCATTTACTTGGGGGATGTAATAAAATGTGATCCTCTTGCTCTCCCTATTCAAACAGAGAGAATAACATAGAAATCTTCTGTCTAAAATAGTAGTCTTCCCAACGCCAAAAAAAAAAGGTAGTAGATTCAAAACTTCAGCTCAGACTTTGTGAAGTCAGTCATTGAGTATCAAATTACAGAGGTTTTGCTGCTTAAAAGTGTAGGACCCATGGTCTCATTCTTATGCCCCTGAACCTCTGGGCAGGACTTGAAGCAGGAGGATAAATAATTAGGACCAAGTAACATTAAGCCTGTTAATGCAAATTTCATCCTCACAGTTGATGGGCTTCTATTAGGTTCTAATTTACTCAGCAAAATATTTATCCCTGTAAATTGATGTTTGCATTTGGTATAAGCCAGTTTCCAACTGGATACCCCATGATGGAAGAGGCGTTGTCTCACCTTGTATTGCTGGGAAGCTCTTAAGAGGAACAGAAGTCCAAGAGCTGAAACCAATCCTTGCTCCTTGCACAATTTGGAGAGCGAAACCCATGCTAGTCTGTCCTCCTGAATAACATTCCCCCCCATGCCTGCAGCAATGTTTATCAATTCCTTGCTTTGGAAGTAAAATTCCATGAGTTACTGAGTACCACTCTCAGACTTCTGGGAAGTGGACAGGCCTTACCTTATTCCTGGGTTCATTCCTTCAACAAGTGTGTATTGGATGCCTGCCAGCTGCTAGGTATTGAGAAGTGGCTTGAGGTACTAAGAATACTACTTACAACAAAAGAGACAAGTGAAAACAATGGTGTTTTGAATAAAGATTCAGAGACTTGGGGACAAAGGAACAAAGCTAGGACCTGGGTTATATCCACAAGAGGGTCACCTGAGATAGATTTCACTTTCCTTCTCTTTCCATTGGACTGTGGAGTCATATTCAACGTGTAGTTTGCATTTTAGTTCTGCCTTTGTCAGCTGCTCAGTAAGTCTGATACATTTATACATCCCTGAATGATAGGACTGTTGGAAATAGAGAAGCTGGGCCCTGCTAGTTAAATTCTTTACTGAGACCTGTGTCATGGCAGCAGCATCATATTTGGGATAAAACTCCCTACAGTTTCTAGCTCTGCCACTTAATGAGACTTTGAGAAAGTAACTTGACCTCCCTATGCTTCATGAGGTTGTAGAAAAAATAAAATGGATAATGTGCATAAATGGCTTAGGTCAGCACTTGGCACAAGAAAGTGCTCATTATCTATTTAATATTAAAATTATAATCATAATAAATTTTATTATATCAAGAAGGACAGTTGTTGAGTCCCAGAGAGTGACCTGTTGTAAATGAACCAGGGCTCGTGATGGAAATGAGATGTGCAGTCATAGCATTGAAGTGAATCATGAGCAAAATAAGACTAATCTTTTCCCTCAAATGTGCTTGCAAGAAGAGCGCTTTGAAGGGGGTGTTTTCAGGAAGTGTAGAAACTGAACTCGAAGAGGAGTATTTTGAACTGCTGCTGGATCAAACCACTGAAACGTACAGGCTTATCCTCCTTTGAGGCAGAGGAGCAGCCAAGCATAAGAAAGAGCCTGTAGGTCTGGCCCTAGATCCTTCCTGTGGGTTCAAAGCAGCTAATGCCTTGGGGTAGATGGCCAACATTTATCAGCCTGGGAATAGAAACCTGATTTCATAGATAGTATTAGAGAAAACATACTAACTTTCTGACCACCTCTGTAGGAAAAAAAAATCTTTACTTATATGAAGAGATTAAATGATTTTTTCATTTAATTCAACAAGAAGAAGAGAGTTAATAGTTAATTCAACAAGAAGAAGAGAGAAGAAATACTATGTTGGTTTTGTAACAAAAAGACTCAAACTCTGTAAAATATTTGAAGAGATTTATTCTGAGCCAATTGTGAGGGACCATGGCCCACGACACTGTCCTCAGGAGGTCCTGAGAACATGTGACCAAGGTGGTCGGGGTGCAGCTTGGTTTTAGGCATTTTAGGGAGACATGAGACTTCAATCAAAAACATTTAAGAAATACATTAGCTTGTTCCCAAAAGGCAGGACGGCTTGAGGTGGGGGCTTCCAGCTTATAGGTAGATTTAAAAATGTTCTGGTTGACAATTGGTTAAGTTTATCTAAAGACCTGAGATCAACAGAAAGGAAATGTTTCGGTTGAGAGAGAGGGTTGTGGAGACCAGGTTTTACTGTGCTGAGGAAGCTCTCAGCAGACTTCAGAGGGAGTAGGTTGTAAAATGTTTCTTGTGGGCTTAAAAGGGTGCCTGGCTCTTAGATGATTATTTCCTAGGTCTTGAAAGAAAGAAAAAGTGGGGGAAAGGGGATTCCCTATAGAAAATGGATTATTCCCAAAAGAAATATACTTGTTGCAGGGTAATTTCAAGATATGGCAAGAAAATATTTTTGAGGTTAAGCTATTTTGATTTCCTTCCTTATTTGTTATGTGGCGTGCCAGACTCGGGTTGGAAAGCAGGCCACATTATATAGGGTTAAATCAAATCCCTCTGGTGAGACTTCATGGTTTGTAGGGCGAACTCCCCTTAGCTAGGATTTGAGCAAGATAAAAAAAAACAGAGTGAAGTTCTCAGTTTGCAGGAAAGATAAGAAGGCTCTCATTCTGAACCCAAGCTCAGCCTTGTCAGGAGGTGCTGAAGTAGGTCCGGCCGAGCAGCCAAGGGCCTGCGGGCAGGACCTTAGAGGCCTCTGAGACTGGGAGAAGTTGTAACAGGAAAGGTTTATTTTATTTTATTATTTATTTATTTATTTATTATTTGAGACAGAGTCTCGGCTCTGTCACCCAGGCTGAGTGCACTGACGGCGGATCTTGCTCACTGCAAGCTCCACCTCACCGGGTTTCACGGCATTCCACCCTGCCTCACCTCGCCGAGTATCTGACTACAGGCGCCCACCAACCCGATCGCCCCGGATCTAGTTTTTCTGTAATTTTTAGTAGAGAGCGGGGGTTACCCGGGGATAGGCCGGATGGTCTCGATCGGTCCTGACCGATTCGTGATCCCGCCGTCTCGCCTCCCAAAGTGCTGGGATTACAGGCTTGAGGGCACCGCGCCCGGCCAGGTTTATTTTATTTTTGATGTGATTTTTCTCTTTTGTGTCTTACAGTAGCCATCCTGATGCTAGTAAAACCTGGGTAGCTCTCTGTTCAGGAGTGAAACAAGATTTGGTACAGAAAAAAAAAAAAAAAAAAACCTAAAATAATATAGTAATAAACAGGGTTTGAAATTTAAAATCTGATGATGCAACATAATTGCAGCCTCTTAAGTTGGGGAATTATTTTGAGAAGGGATTTTCCAAACTCCTTTTATCTTTCACCTATTATATCAACAACTGAGCCTGAGACACACATATCAAAAAATAGTCCCATGATTTAGAGGGGTTACCTTCAGCCCATTAGTCTCTGAAGCCTCAGTGGCTCTATGTTAGAAAGAGAGAATGGGAAGAGGGCGGATGAGTGAGTAAAGATAGCAGAATGTCAAAATTTCTCAACCATTTGTGTCTGATAGGTGGAGAGAAAGGTCACTGTCCTGACTGAAGAATTTATTCTGATTACAAGAATTGAAGTTTCTATTACACAATGGGGGCAAGAAAGACAATACTTGAAAATGGGAGAATTCACTGGGACACCTTTTATTACTCCTTTGCCTAATAGTCCTGTTCATTAGAAAACTGTAACGACGCAATAAGACAAATGAACAAGCACCCGATCCTGCAGGGTATGCCCCCAGGTGGAGAACCCCGCCCAGCTAAGACGCTGCAGAAGTAAGAGCATGGGATGGGAAGTGTAAGAGGGCCACTTTGACTGTCAGCTCAGACATCCCAGCCAGTTAAGGAAGTGGAGGCTGCAGCAAAGATTTTTACATTGTTTAGTCCTTTCATTCGCCTTCCTTGAACTCCACGGCTTTATCGCAAGAGCCCTGATGGTGGCTGCTTCGTGGTCTTTTTGGTGACAGAATGTTGAATTGCTATCACCTCTCAAGCATATGATTGTAATGAGAATTTGTGCATTCTTTCACCCAGGTGAAGAAGAATGGATGCTCAGAGGCAAAACGGGTGGGGTGTGCTGGGCGTGCTGGCTTTCCTGCATTTACCCCCTTCACACCCATTCCCTACCCTTCTCCAGCCTGCTCTCTGCCCCATATCAAATATGGCTTATATCACTGGGCCCCCAAAGCCTCTGGAGTCTGTTTGAATGACCAGTGGGAATAGTGCGAGGTCACAGGCTTTGGTCTCCTGGTTCCTGCTGTAGGACTTGGCTTCAGGCTGGCTATGCTCCCAACAAGAAGTCGCTGCTCAACACACTTTCTTCCCAGTCCCAGAAACATCCTTTCCACCTCATCCCTTTAGGTTGAGGGTGGTGAAAATCCAACCTCCTCTTGCTCCAGATCCCTGAACTCTCCTTGTGGTTCCCTTATTCCCTGTATAACCCTGTGTGATCAGGCCCTTCATAAAAAAAACTTGTCGAAATGCTTATTGAACGTGCCATCTGTTTCCTATTTGAACTCAAAGAGTACCAACATGTTTCTCAAGACTTTGGCTAAAACCTTGAGACACGCAGGTAATATAGAAGAAGGTGTGCTGCCCGAGGTGGATGCTGCAAAGTACTGAAACAGGTGTTTTCAGGAGTTACAGGACCAACACATAATGAGGGAGATTTGACCCGTGGGCTAGACTGTTTAACTGAAAAAATAAGTATCTTAGGTTTGGTTAGTTAGAAGTGGAATCTGAGATACGAATTCTAATGCAAGTGATTCACTGAAAAAGCACTTTCAGGAATAACTTGTAAAAGAGTAAAGAAAGCAGAAGAGAGCAGGGGGAGAAACAAGGCACATAACGTGGTTTCAGCTTAAGCATCAGACTCATCCCACAGAGCACGCCAGAGGATAACTGACAGCACAGGCTCATCCCATCTCTAGGCAAACGGGCATCCTCTTGTGTCCCTGTATCAGTCATTTTTGTGTGTGTCACCCACAACAAGAGGCATTTCTAGGTGAGGTGGCTCCCCTAATCCAAGAGCAATTCTCAAGAGAAGGGTGTCACTGGTAGCTATTAGTAGCTAATATTTATAGCACTGCCAAGTAAAGAGGACCTGGACAGGGCTCCAGCTGCATCTATTAGGGTCTATACCTTATTCACTGAGATCAACTTGTTTCTCACAGTAAAAACTAATCTATCAAGGCAGTTTCCCCATATTAGCCAAAAATTCTTGAAAATGTTTTAATAGGAAGAACTACTCGCCACTGCTGCAGTTGGTCAAGGGGACATAAGGTATATTTATTATCTCCTTCCTCACCCATACCACTCTCACTTCTGCTGGTCTACATGGCTTGACAGGTGGGATAACCCAGACCCTTATCCTTGAGGGGTCTGAGCTCCTAGTCTGTATGAACTTACGAGACTAGGGTGTTGTACTTTCCTATTCACATTTCACACTGGGCAGGAGAATAACAAGAGATGACCCAGTGGGGCATGTTTATGAATATGTTCACCTGAACACCAAATATATGCCTTCCTGCCTTCATATATAGTAGCAGTCTACCTTCTTGTGATGTTCAGGACTAATTACTCCTTCCAGCATAGTAACTGCTTTCTGTGTCTGTTAGTCTACTGGCACAAGGAGCTCAAATTGTCCGGGAGGCAGCCATAGCTTTAAGTTTTGTGAGACACCTACTGAGTCACCTGATGAAAGGGTTTCTCCTCTGGACATCAGGACATCTAGAGGCACACAATGTCAAGCTGCAGGGCAGCAAACACAAATCTCCCAAGTAGTTTCCCAAATGGATCTCCAAACTTGTTGGTTTCCAAACTCACGTTTCTATCTGTCGGGGGCACTACACCATATAATGGTCATTGGTTTAATGTTCCTGGGTCTGAGAACTGGCTCAGGTATGAAAACTAGTCAAGGGATTGTGATTTGTCATTCGACAGTTGAAGCCTATATTCTGCTCATTCATTTTTTATTTCTTTTGATCATATGTATTAAGCACTACTTTCAGAAGAGCACACATCTTGTTCCTAAGAAAACCATGTTTTATTCGTTATCTCTGTAGAGTTCTAAGGGCCAGGATTCTATGGCTACCATCCAGTCTTGCTACCCATTACAGGAATTTTGCTCACCTTGAATCTGATGATTAAATGCTGACACCTGGCTCTTCCTAGCTCGCGATCCTATCCTCCCCATTCTTAGGGAGCCCAATTCTGTGGCAGCACCTCTTTCCATCAGCGCCAACCTACAGAAGAAAGTCACTAGTGATTTTCTCAATTATGCTGACAAATCCTTCACCTGCAGATTTTTACTTCCTTGATACAGGGCAGCAAGTAATGCTTCCAAACTTACTTAAGTGATTTACTCTAACATGCTGAATTCTATGAGCTTTTTGTTCCCTTCTTGCACAATCTGACAAGGCAGTTTTTGCATTTCTACTTTATTTAATGTGGGCTGACACTTTTTCCAGCGTCTCAAGAGCCATCCATCGGTGGATCAGTAACAATCAGTCTCCAGGGCACTTATCATGAGAAAGTACCACACACAAAAAAATTCTCCCTTATTTGGTTTCATATTCCATCCTTATCAATCCAGCACCCTCAGGATTTACTTCCGAGTATGCTCTCCCAGTTTTAGCCAGAATATGTTAGCTAGACTCTTCAGCTCCTTCAGTGTCAAACCGATCTCCTCCCTGAAAAAGAGCAGCGCTTCCCCAGTTGGTCTATGATGAGCTTTGACCCAATTCATTGCTCTGGTTGCCAGCAGAGAAAGTACGGGCAGATCCTGGGAAAGTCAAGCATTATCCCGTAAGACATTTTTGTGACCTTTCTATGCTGTTCTAGCAAAAACACTGCTATCTTCTTGCATGGTCACTGGGACAAAAGAAGAATCTCAGGGCTTAAGAAGTTGAGTATACTAATCCAGATATCCCCATTATCCCGAGACTCAGAGTCACACTCCTTCCTTATGAGGGCCCTGACTTTGGCTCAGGAGACTTGTCTGGGCTAAGAATTTCATTCTCTATAAAGCTATCCAATTCTGAGAGTTGAATGCCATGCCTCATTATCAGTTGCAAGAAGTAAAGGTATTTCTAAATGCTGCCAAGAAAGGCCTCTAGCTCACACTTTGGTCTAAATTGGATTAATAAATATGAGCCTGCCATTTTCTGTCTTTGGTGCTCCAATCGTGCTTAGCAACAGCCGTTCAATACCACAATCCTTATCATCACTGTCATCTCTGTATTTCCCAGGAGTGAGAGATACCCACAAGCAAATGCATCTTCTCCCACCTCTTCTAAGTCCAAGTTCACCACAATTGAAAGTTTTAACAATCACACTGCTACCACATATCAGCAGTCAGTACTCCACCTACCACCACAGGGTACTCATCGACATTTAGCCAGTTGAACAATCCAATGGAATATTCCTTATTACAGCCTGCTTTTTGTGTCCACTCCTGTTACCAACTGTCTTTGGCCAGGTTCCACAGAAGCAGAACCTGAGAATAGGATTCTGGTGCAAATGACGCAGTGAGGAAGTGCTCTCAGGAGAAAACTACAAGGGAATGAGGCAAACAGGGTACAATGGGGTGATGCTTGAAGAAGATATGCTTCAGGTGAAGTCAGGCTTTGTCCAAAAGATAAGTCTGGAACATAAATGACACTATACCCAGCCCCAACTTGTGCAGGTTAACCTCCCTTTTATTCGCACATATCAGTCAACTGTTGGCTGTGGGGCACCCTTGGAGAGGGCAAACCTCCCAGTCATTTCAGTTGAGAAGCTCCTCCTGTCTGAGAGCAATGCTCAGAAGAGTGCAGCCATGAGTTGTTAGCAGGAAAGAAGCAGAGTTTCTTAAGGGCTGTGCTGTCAGTAGCTGACTGCTTAGCCATAATTCAATAGGGAGTTAATAACGTGCAGAACAGTGAGAGAGTACATTTTTATGTAACTTTGTAAGAAATAAGAACAAATTCATAATGTGTTAAAGTTATAACAATGGCTGCTAGATAAAGCAGAGGATGGCTACACACAGAAGGAAAGGAGACAGCTGGTCTCAACCATCCTTGCTTGTGTCTTCCAAGCCTCCTTCCAAAGGGATCTGTAAGGGCCACAGCCCCTGTGTAGCCATGTCCTCCATGACACGACCATATGGGCTTTCGCACTACAGCAGGCACCTGACGCAAGTGCAGACAAATGTGTAGACTAGCAATGGTTGTACGAAAGTATAACAAATAATGAGCTGGGACAATCAGATCATTTCTCCCAGGAATTTCAACTGGCGTATCAGAAAATAACCCATTATGAGCAGGGCCAAAATTGTAAACATGTCATGAAATCAAGGTGGGTCGAAAGCAAGCCAAAACCAAGAGTATCACGAAGATACAAGAGGATAGGACATTTGTAAAATAAAGAATTGTATTAGAAAAAAAAAAAATCAGATGCAGATTTAAAAAAGCAAACAGCTGATTCTGGCTCAAAGAAATATTTATGTGAAGTTTGAGTAATGGAATCATTGAAATCAAGGTTCAGCAATTTTTTAAAACATTTCTAACTTCTCATTCACTTTTAGCTTTTTAAATTCTATAACATTTTTAGATTCACAAATTGTGAAGATAGCACATACCTACACCAAGTCCTCTAGCCCCCACCATCGTTAACATCTTACATGATTATAATACTGTTGTCATGATTAATGAATCAATATTGACACATTATTATTAACTACAGTCAATATTTTATTCATATTTTTTGACTTATACCCAATGTCTTTTTTCTATTGAAGGGTACGATATTACATTTAATTGTCGTGTCTCCTTAGGCCCCTCTAGATTACTATGGTTTCTGAAAAATTCATTGTTTTTTATGACTTTGAGTGTTTTGAAGGGTACTGATGAGAGGTTTTGTATTTGTCTGATACTTTTCTAATAATTACACTGAAGTATGCATTCTTGGGAGGAAGACTAAATCATACTAGGGTATTATTTACATAGTTTATCATATAACTTATAACTCAGCCTTGATCATTCAGCTGAGAATCTATTAGACTTCTCTACTGTAAAGTTCTTCCTTTCACCCCCTTTTCATACTATACTTTTTGGAAAGGAGTCACTGCACCGCCCACACTTAAGGGGTTATTTTATACCTCATTGAGGGTGGAGTCTCTAAATAATTTCGAATTCTGCATAAAATATTTGTTTATTCTCTCCCATTTTTTTCTATCATTTATTTATGCATTTATCTTGTATTCATGCTAATGTATTTTAACCTTTAGGCTTATTTATTTTGTCATTCAAATTGATCCAGTTTGGGCCATTGGGAGATCTCTCAGTTTGTTCTGTTTCCCTCTGATCTATCCCATCATTTAATTTCCTGCCCCAGTCCTACAATCAGCCATTTTTCTAAGGACCTCTGGTTCTGAGACAGAGTCTCGCTCTGTCGTCCAGGCTGGAGTGCAGTGGCCGGATCTCAGCTCACTGCAAGCTCCGCCTCCCGGGTTTACGCCATTCTCCTGCCTCAGCCTCCCGAGTAGCTGGGACTACAGGCGCCCGCCACCTCGCCCGGCTAATTTTTTGTATTTTAGTAGAGACGGGGTTTCACCATGTTAGCCAGGATGGTTTCGATCTCCTGACCTCATGATCCGCCCGTCTCGGCCTTCCAAAGTGCTGGGATTACAGGCTTGAGCCACCGCGCCCGGCCGGTTCTTTTTTTTTTTTTTGAGAATGGTATTAGACACCACAATCTGGGTGCTAGGGGTTCTCATTACTATTGCTGTCATTGTACCCAAGCTCTCATTTGACAGAGCAAGGAAATATATGTGTGTATAATAACTCATAAATATACATATTTATAAATATTTCTATTTCATTTATATACATATTTATAATCTGTATTTATATTTAACTCAATATGAATTCATACTGATGTCTAATTCATTACCTCGTTGATCATTCTAGCATTTTTCTGTTGCTTATCTGTAACTTCTAACTCCAACAGTGAGAAACCTGGCTTCCACCAGCCCCCATTCATTTGCTTAGGAGTTCAATTACAGTGTATCCGTATAGCAGTATCAGAATTATTAACCTATAACCTTGGGGAAAACAATTTTACCAACTAGAGTGCAGAGCGTATATACATTTTCTTTTGCCTTTAAGCTCCATTTACAAAGTTACTCAGATCAGAAAGTTTTCCCCCAACCCAACAGAGAAAGATTGTTTCACACATTTGTAACAGTTAAATCATTTTTGTCACATTCTGCATTCCTTCCTGGAATCCCCTGACTTCCTAAATGATTTTTTAAAATTCTCATACATTGGTTCATTCTTTGTGCAGTAAAGTTCTATGGGGTTTGACGAGTGCATAGTGTCATGTATTTACTGGTATAGTATCATACAGAATAGTTTCATCACCCTAAAAAATCTTTTATACTTTACCTTTTCAATCCCTTATTTCCTCTTAATCCACTGGCAGTCACTGATATTTTCACCAACCCTATACTTTGGTCTTTTCCAAAATGTTACAAAATTGGAATCAGAGTACACATGTTCCCAGACTTACAATGATTTGACTTAAACAATTTTTTTTTAAACTTTAAGATGTATGAAAGCAATAAGCATTCAGTAAAAGCCATACTTTTAGTACCCATACAACCATTCTGTTTTTTACTTTCAGTACAGTAGTCAATAAATTACATGAGATATTCAACAATTTATTATAAAATTGGCTTTGTGTTAGATGCTTTTGCCCAACTATAGGCTAATATAAATGTTCTGAGCACATTTAAGGTAGGCGAGGCTAAGCTACGATGTTTGGTAGGTTAAGTGTTTTAAATGCATTTTCAGTTCACAATATTTTCAATTTACAATTGTTATAACAGGATGTAACCCCGTCATAAGTTGAGGAGCATCTGTATGTAGCCTTCTCAGACTGGCTTCGTTAACTTAGCAATATTCATTTAAAATGTATCCATGTCCTTCATAGCTTGATAGATCATTTCTTTTCATCATTGAGTAGCATCCCACTGTTTGGATGTACCATAGATTACATATCCATTCACCTATTGATGGGCATCTTTGTTGCTTCTAGTCTCAGGCAATTATGAATAAATATGATTTTAACATTTGTGTGCAGGTTTCTGTGTGGGCATAACTGTTCAAATTGGTTGAGTAAATATCTAAAGGCATGATTACTGAACGACATAGCAAGAGTATAATCACCTTTCTAAGAAACTACCAACTGTCTTCCAACATTACCATTTTGCATTCCTGCCAGCAACAGATGAGATTTCCTATTTGCTGCTGTTAGGGTTTTTTTATTTTTATTTTTTTGATTTTGACCATTTAAAATGTATTGTTGTTTTAATTTGCAATTCCCTAGTGAGATATGATGTTAAGCATATTTTCATATGCTTATTTACTACCTGTATATCTTTTTCTGTTCAGATTTTTTGGTCAATTTTTCTGGCCTTCTTTTATTATTTTTTTATTTTACTTTAAGTTCTGGGATACACGAAAGAATGTGCAGATTTGTTACATAGGTATACATGTGCCATGGTGGTTTGCCACACCCATCAACCCATCATCTAGGTTTTAAGCTCAACATGCATTAAGTATTTGTCCCCTTGCCCCCCACCCTCCGACAGGCCCTGGTGTGTGATGTTCTCCTCCCTGTGTCCATGTGTTCTCATTGTTTAACTCCCACTTATGAGTGAGAACATGCAGTGTTTGGTTTTCTGTTCCTGTGTTAGTTTGCTGAGAATGATAGTTTCCAATTTCATCCATGTCCCTGCGAAGGACATGAGCTCATTCCTTTTTATGTTTGCCTAGTATTCTATGGTGTATATGTGCCCCATTTTCTTTATCCAGTCTATCATTGGTAAGTATTTGGGTTGGTTCCAAGTCTTTGCTATTGTAAATAGCGCTGCAATAAACATGTATCCATGTGTCTTTATAGTGGAATGATTTATAATCCTTTGGGTATATACCCAGTAATGGGAATCCTGGGTCAAATGGTATTTCTGGTACTAGGTCCTTGAGGAATCACCACACTGTCTTCCACAAGGGATGAACTAATTTACACTCCCACCAACAGTGTAAAAGCGTTCCTATTTCTCCACATCCTCTCCAGCACCTGTTGTTTCTTGNAGTTTGCTGAGAATGATGGTTTCCAGTTTCATCCATGTCCCTGCGAAGGACATGAACTCATTCCTTTTATGTTTGCCTAGTATTCTATGGTGTATATGTGCCCCATTTTCTTTATCCAGTCTATCATTGGTAAGTATTTGGGTTGGTTCCAAGTCTTTGCTATTGTAAATAGCGCTGCAATAAACATGTATCCATGTGTCTTTATAGTGGAATGATTTATAATCCTTTGGGTATATACCCAGTAATGGGAATCCTGGGTCAAATGGTATTTCTGGTACTAGGTCCTTGAGGAATCACCACACTGTCTTCCACAAGGGATGAACTAATTTACACTCCCACCAACAGTGTAAAAGCGTTCCTATTTCTCCACATCCTCTCCAGCACCTGTTGTTTCTTGACTTTTTAATGATCGTCATTCTAACTGGCGTGAGATGGTATCTCATTGTGGTTTTAATTTGCATTTCTTTCTCTAATGTCTGCCCTTCTTTTAGAAGCTAAGACTTCTGGTGTGATGTTCGATAGAACTGGTAGGAGAGGACATCCTTGCTCTGTTCTTGATCTTGGGAGGAAAGCGTCCAGTTTTCATTGTTAAGTACAATGTTAGCTGTGGGTATTTTTATAGTTGCTCTTTATCAAGTAGAGGAAGTTCTCCTGTATTTCTACCTTTCTCAGGGTTTTTATCATGAAGGGATGTTGAATGTTTTTAGTGCCTTTTCTGCGTCATTCATTATGATCATGTTTTTTTTTTAGTTTCATGTTGTGGTGGATTACATTTGTCAATTTTTAAATGTTGAACCAATCTTGCATACCATAAATTAATCCCACTTGGTCATGGTGAATAATTTTTAATACAATTATGTATTTAATTTGCTATTTTTTTGAGAATTTTCTCATGTCGGTCTAAACTTTCCAACTCTCTGTTGAGATTTCCTCTCTATCCATTCATAGCTATCTTTTTTTTCAGTCCCTGAGAATATTTATAGTAGCTGTTTTAAATTCCTTTTCTACCAATTCCAACATGTGAATTATTGCAAGGCCTTTTTATATTGAATTTCTGAGACTTTGTCCACAGTTTTATTTCTATGAGGAAAAAATACATGTGCCAGAAAACAGCATCATGCCAGTTTTCAAAACTAGGTAGTACATCCAAAACCCAGAATTTTCCACTGGTAAAATTGCAATTATTTTAAAAGTTTATAGATTGAGAGAGAAAGAGAAGTGAAGTGATGATAGATGAGAGAGAAACAATAAGTTTTAAATAAAAACAGAATTTCAAAATTTTCTTTTTTTCACTGAATGTATTTTAGGATGCTTTCATGTCAATAATTTCACAATGACATTATCATCACTTCCTATGGATGCATTTCAGCATATGGATGTATCTTGTTTGATTTAAGTAATTTTGGTTATTTCTACCTTTTCACTTTCATTACCAACACTGCTGTGAAACTTCTTCACGTGTTTATTTTTTTTTTAACTTTGCCTCATTCTTTCCCCAAAATTAAGTTTGTAGTAAGAATTTTGGATCCAAATATATGCCAGTTCTTACAAATACTGCTATTTTCTTATTTGCTTTCAGAAAACCACTTATATTCCTATCAACAGTGTACATTTTCATCTTTGGCAATATCATAATCAGAAGTTAAAATTTTTTTGTTTACTTAACTTGCATTTCCAAAATTAAAAATAAGATTGGATATAATCATATGCACTAACAATGTATATTTCTTCTGTGAATTACCTGTTAACATCTTTATTTTTTAGTTGGAGAGTTAATCTTGTTTTAATTTATATGAACGTGCTATTGGTATACTAAGGAGGTCAACCATTTATCTGCCTTATTTATTAAAAATATTTTTTCCATGAAGTCATTTATCTTCTTTTTTTGATGGTTTTGACTCACTAAGTATTTATTTTTGTATGCAGTCAAATCTGTTGATCTCGTCCTGTTTTGTGATTGCTGTCATAGTTAGAAAAGCTTGTTTACCATTAAATTACGTAAATATTTATAAATATTGCTAATATGAGTTGACACAGAATGAGAGAGCACTTTGGAATTATACAGATACTGGATCAGATTCCAGCTTTGCCATTAACTAGCTGTAACATATTGTGTTTTTCAGAGATGGCTGCAACAATAGCTCCCATACCACAAGATCTTCTACAATTTTACTACTCTCTAATCAAAAGATTAGATTAGAATCTGGCCAGGCTTGTAACTCACTTGTAATCAATAGAACACAGCAGAAGTGATGAAGCATGACTTCCAAGGTTAGGCCCTAAAATGCGACGCAATTCTTATCTTGTCAGCTATACATTTACCTTTAGAGCCTTAAGCTACCATGTAAGAAGTTTGGGACCCCTATGCGGTGAAGGGGCCTGGGCTGCATGCAGAGTCTCCGTGCAGGTGTTCTGACAAGAGCCGCAGGTGACACCACAACTTATACTACCATCAACTCCAAAGACATGCGAGTGGAGACACCCCCAAATGATTTCAGTTTCTAGCTCCTTCATCACTTTCAGTCTTGGAGTCTTCCCGATTGAGGCCTTAGACATCACAGCACACAGACAAACCTACTGTACACTTTCTTAATTCCTGATCCATGGCACTAGTGAACACAATAATTTGTTATGTAGTAATAGTAACTAGAAAGCTTAATTGTGTGACATTTGACAAGTTACTTAATCACAACCGACATTTGAAGTCGGTTCTTCAAGTTTCTCATCTATTGAACTGTCTTGTAATAATAGCTACTTTATAGGAAGTTAAGGTTACATGAGATCATATATTAAAAACGCTTGGTGTGTGCCTAGCACATAACTACAAGTTCAAATAATGATAGCCACAACAAAAAGCAAGCTTTTCTTTATTACAGTTACATTTGTAATACACGTGAAATTTATTTTGGTTTAATAGGTAAGGTTGTGTGAGTTATTTACCAGTCAATTACAAAGTAACAGATCGTTAGCCAAAGTATTGTCCTTTAAAAAGATACTTGAAGAAACAATTCTCTGTATAATTATGTATATATATGAAAGAAGAACATGTGCATATCAGAGGATAAATTCTTGGTGTTTTATCATGTGGGTAAAGAAATTTTCACCTAACTTTTGCTATGTTCGTTTGATCAGGTTAGAAAATGGAACTGGGAAGAATATCCCAAGATAGGGTAAGGCACAGAAAATATTCCCCAAGGTTAGAGAAATGTTATCTAGTTGGTAAGGAAGCCTAAGAAGAAAGATTATCCTGACTCAGGAAGAGTTAGTTTAGACACTACACACTATTACTTGGAAGTGCCAAAATGTAACTTCGTTTTCTAACCTGACCTCATTTTGTTTTAGAGCTCTGTTCACAGTAAGACAAAACACTTGGTCTTGTCAGCTTAAAACTTAGAGAATAAGGGAATGAAGGGAAGTTAGGGGGGAATTACTAACAAAAACATGGTCTCAGCTGAAGACTAGCTTTAGTTGGATCCCGTGGAAAAGCTCTGGGGTACAAATTGCACCAAAGACTTAATACATATGCAGGTTGTGAGTTTAGCATCTGGGCAAGGCTGCTTCTATTAATATTTAGTAGAGAGCAAATCTCCAAAGAAGTCAATAACTGTGAGTTGTCATAAGCCAACACATGATGCAACTGGGTGCACTTATCAGCAAAGGAGATTTTGGAAGCCACCAAATTCAAATCAAAATCATCCACTACATAAAGACAAATTCAATGCTATAATGCTGAGAATGCCAAAGTGTGCTCTTGAAACATAAAGATTTTATAATGAAAACTTTCTGCGTGCTCCACAAAACCAAACTTTGGCTTTGTTTAACATCGATTCAAAAATATTTTTAAAGTCTATTTTGAAAACCAAAGCTAAACAATATTTTCTTTTCTTTTTCTAGACTGACTTCTACCGTCCCCATGATTCAACGGGGAGAGAGCTCTTACACAACCAGAGCCCATAACTCAAACTTAAAATATTCATGTTACGTTGGCTTTTCTAGTTTGCTTGTCTACCATGAAAGAGCTGCCTTCATACATCTTTCATCCTGACTCTTCAAAATGCAAATTGAGAATGCCTCAGAAAGGATTATATTCTCAGACGTAGACAAAGATAGGGTATACCAGACTACTCAGATAGAAGGTTGGTTGGTTCATTGTAAGAATTTTATGTGGCATAATATAAGAGAAAGAAGCTCATGGAAGACCAGGACCAAGAACTGCAGTCAGCCTCATAAGGACAGAAACACCAGGGTTAGTGGTTATCCAAGGAAAACGTGCCACCTTGGCCACAGGTGTGCTCCAACATCAATGCTACTTAGTTTCTCTTCCTATCTGTTTCTCTCTGGGTCTGCCTGCTTCTCTTCCCACCACTGTTACCCCTATATGCTACCTTTCTCACACTTTCTGCATACTCATAACTTCCTCTTACACAGGGCACTCTGTTACTTGAACGCTACCTCATGGTATCTATTTACATCCTATTATCTTCAACTACCATGCCACCTGCCACATTATCAGCATTTTGTTTTCTCAGTCCCATGAGAAGAACCTGACTAGCCATCCTTAAAAAAACAATCTGTTCCCAATCTAATCACCTAGTTCAACCATGTGCCCAAGGCTGCCTGGCCGGCCAGGGCAATGATAATTCAAGCCAATTCTACCCACAGCAAGTTGTCTCTCAGATCTTAGTTTTTACCGATTGAAATGCCCCCTGAAATTTTCTCTAATGCCTTATCCCTGTCTGTTCAGGTTTTTTTTTTTCTGCCCTGAGGTTCCCCCAAGAGCTCTATCAGAGAAAGACTCGGCCCATGCCGCCAACACACTGGGAAGCTGTGGTTAGCCCTCTCCAGAGCCCATGGGCAAAAAAAGACAGTGCCAGAAAGTGTCGGGGCTAATCCAAAGAGAATTCCAACTGAGAGAAGAGTGTAGATGAGGATACAGGATACTCACAGAATTCTCAGTACAAATTGGAGATTATTATGGCCCAAGTGTTCACATTTTCATACAGGAGATAATAAATGACTAAGTCTGAGCTTATTCATGGCAGTATCACATAAGGGGAGCAAAGCCCCTCCCACCTGTGAGTGACACGGATCTGCAAAGAGTAAGTCTAGGGTCCCATCATCACTAGGCTCTGCTCTCCGCACTGCGTCTCCTTATGCCTGTCTTTTCACTATGAGCTGGCTTTCTCACTCTCTACCATTGCATAGAAGAGGAGAGCAAAATTCAGGTTCAGGGGAGAGAAAAAAAGGGTAGTGGTTGAAAAAGAACCCAAAATCCAGGAGATATACAGAGCTAAACTCCCTCAGGGAGGTTGCAGTAGTTACTATGATTACAACAGATGAGCTCTGCCCTCTTCGAGGACCCCAAGAAGTTGATGTCCTCACAGTTGGTCATACACGACAGTTTTGAATAATGATACATGCTCTGCCCTGAGGAGGTAAAAAGAGGAAATATGATCATAATGACCTCGTTTCCTTTCACTGCATTCTTAGGAGTAATCTGTTTTTGTGTCCTCACTAACCTTTCTCTAGGCCCAAATGAGTTCCAAAGCTGAGTCTGTTCATTGCTGACCCAGAGAGTAGATTTTATTCCCTGCCAGGTAAGGGACATCAGCCTCTTTTTCACCCAATATGGTCTTAAGGAAAAGTCTGTCTTTGCCATCCCCTCATGACCACCCCATACTCATCCATCCCATTCACCCACTCACTCTGAGGGCAAAAGAACACCACTGTTTCTCAGGGATGGTGGCGGTGATTTTCCAGTCACTCTATACTCCACATTACCTTTAATTGTAAGGACGTAAAAGTTCTCAACTGCACAGGACTGTTTAGGCTTCAGGGAGCAGGATGTCATGGCATCATAGCATAACCCGAGATGATATTTTTTACATTTATAACACATTATTGCAGTCACTGTCAGATACAAAAAGAGGTGCTTAGAGGATGCAGTCTTGAGAATATTCTCTGGCGCTGGGGGCTTCACTACAGGAACTTACTCTTGCCTAGTGGTTCCTAACATTTTTTGGAGCATGGACTCCTGGTAATCTTGAGAAAGATAGGGATCATCATGCTGTGGTCCTCCCCATGTACACATTAATACATTTGTACACATTTTCTCCAATTAAAAAAATCTTGTGAAAGATAACCTGTGCAAACATAAATCAAACACTCTATACGACTTAGGGAGGTCAGGGTTCCCATGAAATTTATCCATGGACCTCCAGTAATGAACCCCTTATCTAGCCTGATGATTTTGCCAAGTAATAGGTAAAAGAAAGTAAAGTGGATCTTAGCCTCCTTACTCTAAGAAATGGACAAAACAGGTCTGGCAGGAGGCGAAACCCCTAGGATTCTAAAATAAGAATTGGATTACAGGGCTTTCTGAAGATGAAGGGAAGGTTTGCTCCTAAACATGTCATAAATCGCCTGTTTACCAAGGTAAACAGGTAAACTTGTCTGAAGTCCTGTTTACCAAGGACTTCAGACAAGCCATGATTGTACCTTCTACAGGGTCATGAAGTTCACCTGTGAAAAGAAGAAAAACCTTCCTTGTTATAATCTCACATACATTTGCCACTGCCCCAAGAGCCAATTTTGAAAACTTCCTCTTCCCCCAGCATCTGTCCATCTCTTAACCAACCACCAGCTTCCCTCTGTCTCCAGGACTTACCCCAATATGGGCAGAGCAGAAAGACTGTGCCCAGCAGAAAAAGAACAAGCATCCTGGAGCTTCTGTCGGGTGCAGCTTCCTGTGGAAGGAGCGAGTTGTTCTTTCGTGATCTGTCCTTGGGCTAGTCATCTAAATTATATAGTCATAAAATTTCAGGGACAGATAGTATGACAATGTTCCCAGAGCCAAACCACCATATCTGATTGCTGCACAGCATTCTAAACAGGGTACTCACTTTGATTTTGTGCAAATCCTCTAATGAAAATGAAATTGTAATGTTCCTGATTCACCAGACCTGCTCCTACTTCAATATTGCAGAGTTTTAAAAAGTATTTTCAACTTCTCATTTTAGATTCAGGGGGTACATGTGCAGGATCGTTACAGTGGTATATGGCTTCATGCTGAGGTTTGGGGTACGAATGATCCTACCACCTGGGTAGTGAACATAGCACCCAACAGTTAGTTACTCAGTCTTGCCCAGTCCCTCCTCACAATGTTGCAGATTTTAGTACATCTGGGAGGTATTCTTTACAGCTTCTTGTGTTTCATCCTCATTGAGCAATCTAACAGCAAGTCTTATCCATTTTACCCTACTAACTTCTCACATGGGTTTATTACTCTCTGTCGCCACTGCCATTACCATAATCCAGTCTATCATCCTGTCTTGCCTGGACAAAGCAATGGCCTTATTTTTGGCCTCCATGCTTCTCCCCTGCCCCTTCACAATCATTTCTTCATAAAGCAGTCAGAGAACAAGTCATAGATGCCACACCCCTGCTGAAAACCCTCTGATGACTTTTTAATACCTTTGAAAGAAAATCCAGAGTTTTTATCATAGCCATCAACGGCTTCCTCATTATGAGCAATGGCCTCCTCTCCAATCCCCTTTCTCTCCACTTTTCCCTGGCTCACTCAGGTCTTTGCTCAAATGTCACCCCCTCAGACAGAGCAGCATTTTCTGCTCAATTTCTAGAAAATGACAGCCTTCATTTCCTACCCTTTTCCCTGATTTATGTTTTATAGCAATTCTCATTAGCTGATCTTACGTTCCTATTGGCTCACTTTTTTACTCCTCCACTAGAACAAAGCAAGGGGTTTCTTTGATTTATCATGGCACACTTGGCATCTAGAGGCTGGGAACAAAGGAAATGCCCAACAAATATTTGTGAGAGGAATCAATAATGTTCTTCCCATATCCTGCCTTGCATCCCTCCAGTCCATTCTCCACAGAGCACCCAACTTTATCAGATTGGTTTTTTGAACTATAATAAAGATGAGAAATGAGACTTTCTACATTCCAGCAAGGGTTCCAAGATAGTAGGTAGCGAGTGTTTCACGTTTCACAGGAAAATGCTATGCTACTTAGGCAGATTTACAAAGAAAATCAATGAAACTGTGTTTAATATCCTGGACTTGCTGTCCACCTGGAGGGTATAAATAAACAGTGAAATGCCAGAAAATACAATGGAAGGAGTTTCTATAGTCTAGGGTGAGGGTTACTTTTCTATATATGGCTCAAAACATAGAACCATAAAAAAAAGATTACTTATATTTTTAAAAAAATCTTCTACATAAATGGAAAACCAATCATTAATCCATAAGCAAAGCCCAAATAACAAATAAACCATTAAAAATATTTGCAACTCATATCTCAGACTAAGGGCTAATCTCCCTATTACACAAAATATTCCAGAAAGTGATTTTTAAAGGACTAACAATTCAAAGGGGAGGGAGGCAGTCAATAATAACGTCATAGTTCACAGAAAAAAAAAACAAACAAAAATGCTTCTTAAACACATGAAATATGGTGAACCTTACTCCTAATTTTAGTCATGTACATTAAAACTAAATTCAGATATTAGTTTTACTTAACAGATTGACAATAATCAGAATTGGATAACACAACTGTGTTGGCAAGATTGGAGTAAAACAAGCACTGTCATACACTGCTGATGGGGCCATGACTTCATATA
This sequence comes from Rhinopithecus bieti, assembly GCF_001698545.2. NCBI lineage: Eukaryota > Metazoa > Chordata > Mammalia > Primates > Cercopithecidae > Rhinopithecus > Rhinopithecus bieti. The sequence continues at coordinate 376,269 of NW_016810565.1, forward strand.
TCAGCACAGAATAAAATTAGACAGTAGCTCTCAAAATTATAAAGAAATTGTCATCTTAGCCCAGTAATTGCATAAGAATTTTCCTGCACATTTGGCCTGTTTTCTAGGATTCTTCAGGGAAAAAAATAGATAGATGAATAGATGACAAATACCTTGTGAGTTCCTGTCAATATTTTAAATTGAAATTCAAGACTGCAAAATTTTAACTTTATATTACAACTGTACCTCTTTTGTTTTACACTGAGAATTCTACTTCTCAAGGACACAGAATTAGAACAGAATAAAATTAGAATGATATATATGGTATATAAGATGTAAGACAGAATATTACATGTATATGAATTATAATATGGCATATACAAGATAGAATGAAATTAGAATTCAATAGAATTAGAATGTCCTATAATCAATCATTTGCTTTATCCCACATTAAACACCTACAAGCCTCAGCATAACAATGCCGTCACAAGCTGGGTGCGGTGGCTCAAGCCTGTAATCCCAGCACTTTGGGAGGCCGAGACAGGCGGATCACGAGGTCAGGAGATCGAGACCATCCTGGCTAACACGGTGAAACCCCGTCTCTACTAAAAAATACAAAAATCTAGCTGGGCGAGGTGGCTGGCGCCTGTAGTCCCAGCTACTTGGGAGGCTGGGGCAGGAGAATGGCGTAAAAAAACCTGGGAGGCGGAGCTTGCAGTGAGCTGAGATCCGGCCACTGCACTCCAGCCTGGGTGACAGAGCGAGACTCCGTCTCAAAAAAAAAAAAAAGAAAAAAAAAAACAATGCCGTCACTAATGGTGGTTACTAAAATAGTTGTAAAATTTTGTCTATGCTCTTTATTTTCTCAACCACTACCACCTGCATTTTTTTATGCTTATACAATATCTAATTATCCTACCATATGGTCCCTACATACTACACTCTGCCTTTTAATCTTTACTTAGTCTTTGTTCTACTAGTAAGTTTATATTTAAACTTGATCATCAGCCCATATGTTGAGGTCTCGCTAGTCATTTTGTCTATCTGAAGTACTTTTTCTTGATTCATTGTTCAGAAAGAAATTATAAAAATAATAATTCTGAAATCCTGGTATGTCAAAAAACTTTGTTCTTTACACTTGAAAGTAATTTTCTGTCCCTTGTAAGTTGTACGATCTTTTGACTTAAAAGCTCAAAGGATTTTTTTTTTTAAGTTCAGTAACTTTACAAGACCATGTCAGTATTCTCAGGTACATAGTATGCTGTTTCAATGGGAAGTTTCTGTTCTTTTAAAATCATTTCAGAAAAGTTTTATTATGGTTATTAATTTTTAATACTTGTCTGTTCTTTTTCCTTTTTTCAAGAGCTTCTATTATTTGTAGAGTGAATCTTTTTTATTTTAAAAAAACTCACTTTTATGTCTTTAAATTTCATTATTCATTTATTTTAGATTTTAAATTTTCTTCTTTTGACTTTCTCTTTCTCTTAATTTAATATTTCATTATTTGCTCTCATGCTTCTTATATTTTGTATGGGAGAGCAGTGCACCATGGGCCCAGAGCATCACTGCACGTTCTTGCTGGGGATGCCAAAAATGAGAGGCTCTGGCTGCTTTGCACCCAGGCCATATCTCCGGGTTATGCTTGCAGTGAGGAACCTTGAAGAATGCGGTAACAAAGAGTAGGGTTGATTCCACTTAGTAAACAAGTGGTAGATTCCTCTAGGACAGTGTTCCTAAGCTTCACCACAAACCCACAGTGTGATAGCATCGACCTGGGCCTCATATATTTCCCGCCATGAGACTCAGGGAACCAGAGGAGTACTGCAAACCAACATGAAGCGCTGGCTTCTGCTTTTGCTGTGAGTGCTAAAATCCTTTGTTTTTGGTTGTTGTTGTTAGTTTGTTTTGGTTTTGTTTGTATGTTTGTTTGTTTTTGAGACACAGCCTTGCTCTGTCGCCCAGGCTGGAAAGCAGTGGTGCAACCTCTCAGCTCACTGCAACCTCCACCTCCCAGGCTTAAGCGATCCTCCTGCCTCAGCCTCCCAAGCAGCTGGGATCAAAGGCATGCACCACCATGCCCAGCTAATTTTTTGTATTTTTAGTAGAGATGGGGTTTTGCCATGTTGGCCTGGCCTCAAGTGATCTGCTTACCTCAGCCTCCCAATATGCTGGGATTATAAGCGTGAGCCACTGCACCTGGCCTTTTTGTTTTTAATCCAGGGGTTTTGTTTCTTCCACCAGCATCCATCAAACAATAACAGGCTAGCTTGGTAGCTTGCAAGTAGGATAAAATCCAGACTCTTAATAGTCCTTAACAGTTTGGGAAATGAAGATGAGATAATGACAGACACCATCTCTCTGGAAGGTAAAGGACAAGGGCTCCCACATGACAGGACTAAGAGATAATAGAAGACATCCTGGAATCCAGTAGCAAGTGCTTGCACCCAAACTCATGGGAGGTAAGGGAACCCCAGCGCGTTATCTGCTTGTATTCGTTTTCTATTGTTGCATAGAAAATTACCATAAGTTTAGTGGCTTAAAGCAACACATATTTTATTATTTCACAGTTTCTATAATTCAGAAGGTTGGACACAGTATAACTAGATTCTCTGCTCAGGGTCTCACCAGGCCGAAATCAAAGTATCATCCAGGGATATGGTTCTTATCTGGAGTCCAGGACCTAACAACACATTCCAACAACCCTGAATCACTGAATCCTGCCAACCACTATGTGACTGAGATTGGAAGCAGATTCTTTCCCAGTGGAACCATGAAAGAACTATGTCCTAACCAACAACTTAATTACAATCTGGGAGAGACACTGAACCAAAGGACCCAGTTAAAACACACTCAGATTCTGACCAACAGAAAATAATAAATTTTACTTTTTCAAGTCATTAAGGTTTGAGAAATTGGTTACACAGCAATACATAACTGTTTCAGCTGAAAGCACCAAGAATTACAGGACAAACTATGGCAGCTCGCGTGGAGGCAAAAAGAAAGAGCCTCAGATGCTGGGAGGCCTGTGTGGGTGAGGAAAAGTGCCACAGGTGACAAAAAGCCTTCCACTTCTCCAGTTATCCCTCCAAGGCAGCTTTCTCCTCCTCCCTGTGTATTCTACACCCCTGAGAATAACAAACTCCTTGTAGCTATTATAACCCCAGAAGTCTGCATTAAACAACTTGCTCTTCTTCCTGTAGGGAAAAAAATTCAAAGGATAGAGTCTAGGCAAAACTTGCAGTGGAACCCAAACAACAGCTACAGGAACCCCTACGGCTGCATTGGAAGCTATAGGGTCAGCTGTGTCTCACTTTTTACCTGGAGGGCCCCATAATCCTAATGACCTCTTCTAGCTACACACCTCTGTGACTGCTGATTTTGTCACCTGGAGACTCTAGGAACCAAGAGACAACCTCCACCCAGAGACATTCATTGGTGTCACCTCCCTGACAAAGCTACCTGCCTTTTGAAAAGCATCTATTGACATGCTATTAAGCTTTCATGAAAATGGAATGCCTAGGAAGAATCAATATCATTAAAATGACCATTTTCCCAAAGCAGCACAATTCCTATCACATTACCAATGCCATCTTTCACAGAATTAGAAAAAGCAATCCTAAAATTTATGCGGAACCAAAAAAGGGCTCAGATAGCTAAAGCAATCCTAAGCAAAAAACAAAGCCAGAGGCATCACATTACCTGACTTCAAACTATACTACAAAGCTATAGTAACCAAAATAGCATGGTACTGGTATAAAAATAGACACATAGGTCAATGGAACAGAATAGAGAACCCGGAAGTAAAGCCACAGACCTATAACCAATGGATCTTTGAAGAAGTCACCAAAAATATGCACTAGGGAAAGGACACTCTATTCAATAAATAGGGAAAATTGGCTAGCCAGATGCAGAAGAATCAAACTGGACCTCTACCTCTCATCATATATGAAAAGTAACACAAGATGGATTAAAGACTTAAACATAAGACCTGAAACTATAAAATCCTAGAAGAAAACCTAGGAAAAACCCTTCTGGACATTTGTCTAGCCAAGAAATTTATGACCAAGTCTTCAAAAACAAATGCAGTGAAAACAGAAATAAATAATGGGACTTATTAAACTAAAAAGCTTCTGAACAGCAAAAGCAACAATCAAGAGAGTAAACAGACAACCTATAGAATGCAAAAAAAATTTTTCAACTACACATGCAACAAAGGGCCAATATACAGTATCTGTAAGGAACTCAAGCAACTCAACAAGAGAAAAACAACCCTAAAAAGTGGACAAAGGACATGAACAGACACTATTCAAAAAAAGACATACAATTGATCAACAAACACGAAAAACTGCTCAACATCGATAATCATCAGAGAAATGCAATTTAAGACCACAATGAGATACCATCTTACACCAGTGAGAATGACTACTATTAAAAAGTCAGAGAAGAAGTAGGATAGCCAATGGGTACAAAAATATGTTTAGGTAGAATAAATAAGATCTAGTCTTTGATGGCACAACGGGGTGACTATAATTTATTGTATATTTAAAAATAACTAAAAGAGTGTAATTGGGTTATTTGTAACACAAAGAAAGGATAAATGCTTGAAGTAGCGGATACCTCATTTACCCTGATGTGATTATTATGCATTGTATGCCTGTATAAAAACATCTCATATGCTCCATAAATATATACACCTGTGATGCACCCACAAAAAAATAAAAACTTTTTATTGAAAAGTTGAGAAACAACAGATGTTGGCAAGAATTTGGAGATAAGGGAATGCTTTTACACTGTTGGTTGGGAATGTAAATTAGTACAACCTTTGTGGAAAACAGTATGGAGATTTCTCAAAAAACTAAAAATAGAACTACCATCTGATCCAGCAATCCCACTACTGGATACATACTCTAAGGGAAATAAATTATTACATCAAAAAGACACCTGCACTTGTATGTTTATCATGGCATCATTCACAATACCAAGGATATGGAATCAACCTAAGTGTCCACTAACAGATAATTGGATAAAGAAAATGTGGTACATACATACTGTGGAATACTACTCAGCCATAAAAAACAAGGAAATTTTGTTAATTGCAGCAACACAGATGGAACTTGATCCCATTATCCTAAGTGAAATAACTTAGAAACAAAGTTAAATACCACATGTTCTCACTTCTAAGTTCACTATTTGGGTGATGGGTTCACTAAAAGCCCAGACCCCACCTCTACACAATATATGCATGTAAGAAATCTGTACCTATACCCCTTAAACCTATAAAAATAGATTTTTTTAAAGAGAGGAAAACAAAAAATAAAATTGAATGCCTGACCCAAGAAAGTCTTGTAACATTCTGGACTGCTATTTCCTTTTTGGGGTCTGAAAACTCAGACTCAACAACTAACCAGGTGGTCAGGGCCCAAAACCAAGCAAAGGAAATTGTACATTCAGGAATGCAGGTGGCCTGGCCTGAATAACATCTCAGCTTTGATGTAAAGGTAGCAGCCATCCCCCTCCTCTACCACCCAAAGGGACCCTACTGGCTCTATGGATCCCTTAATTTACAGAGCTTCCTGTAATTGCACAGGCCTGAGTCACTGAGAATGTAAATTAGTACAACCTTTGTGGAAATCAGTATGCAGATTTTCCAAGCTGAAACCCAGTGGTATCCATCCCAGCTATGCAAAACTCAAAGTATATGTGGTTTCTCTGCTCAGTGGGCAAAACTCAAGGGTCTGTTCATAACTCTGGCCAATACTTTTCTTAAAGATCCTTGTTGAATTTTTACTTAACATTGGCTGTTGACAATATCCAAGCAACCTTGTCTGCTACTTGGAAGACTAGAGACTAGCAGATTAAAGATACCCTTTTGTGAGGATGCAAAACAAAATTAGACCATTTGCTTCACTCGCGTAAATGCCCATGGTAAGGGCTCATTCCCTGGTGACACCAACTGGAGTCCAGTTGCTGATAAAATTGTCACCATTGTCACCTAAATCATTGCACTGGACATGACAATGTATCCACCATTATGGACTAAACACAAAGCGAAGAACTATATTTCTGATGTAGAAGCTACCATTGCGTGCCAGACTTCTTAACTCCTCCCAAAAAATGTCCCAGCCTATTTGTCTCACAGCAGAGGAAGCCACTTTACATGGGGCGTTGGCCCTGCCTACTTGTGACAGATTAGTTGCATCAGACCTTGGCCTCACTCTCAGGGCTATCTCTTGGATTCCTCCACTGTTCACTGTTAGATAGAAACTAAATAAAGACTCAAAGGAGCATGCCAATTCATAAGTATAGAATTAGCTGATTTTATTATTGAGCAAAGCAAATACCCTAAATGCCTGGCAGTAGCCAGCAATTGGCTAAAGCCAATTTTCAGCTCTGTTTATCTGATTAAAGTCACCAGCTGTTATGCAACCATAAACAACAGATATTCAGTTTGCATCAGTAGTTACATTGATTTTATACTGACATCCCGTTTTTCATGATTCTTTATCAGGCTACTCTGACTCTTCATAATTCTTTATAAGTGCTTCCTATAGTTGCCCTTGACAGTGTATCTTGCACATATGATTGGTCACATCTTTCAACATTCACCAGTAAGGTTAGAATAAATTCAGTTTCCTGATTATCAATCCTCCTTTGATACTCCTTTATACTGACAGATTTTCTGTACAGTTTGCATTGCAGTGTTAATTTATCTTTGAGCTGTTTTTCATTTTCTGTATATCCAGCATGTTCAAAACAGTTTACATAATGGAAAATTAATTAATGTTATAATATAATGAATTTTTTAAATGTTAAGCATATTAGCTTTAGGTGACTGGCACTGGAAAATATCATAGCAGTTTGCAGAGTCAAAGCAGAGTATTGATTAGCTAGCCATACATAAGAATTCATCATACAAAAAATTTATTCTTAATCAACATACGTAACAACATTACAAACTGATTAGTTTTGGTAGGTTATTTTCCTGGGAGCCTTACGATTTAAAAGCTATTCTTCAGTTTTATTTTACTTTTTCCAGTCGAGAGCTAAAAGAAAACCTGCTTCTCTACTCGCAACATTTCTGACACCAAATTTGTGAGTTTGCTAATCAAGCAATTCCCCAGTTTTCTGCAGACATCAACTAGATGTCCTACAATTTAATTCAATTCTGACACTACCCAGATTTAATGCAGACACCAGAGGTTAAGGGTTCAGTCCCACAAGACTACCCCCAAATTCAGACCGCAGTTAGAAGTACTGGGTGCCCAGGGGACCCACATTTCTGTCCAACTTGGCTACAAATCAAGAATTCTCACAACTCCTTCATGTTTGCTTCTCTGCAAACATTCTCTTAGAACTCATGGAAACACTATACTTACATTGACAGGTTTATTATAAAGAAACAGATGAACAGCATGTCTATGTTGAAGTACATAGGGTGAGGTCCAGAAGGGTCTTGAGCACAGAATCTTGTGACTCATGAAGTTAGGGCACGCCACTCTTCTAGCATGTGGACGCCTTTGCCAGCCCGAAAGCTCTGAGCCCCATAGTTTAGGAATGTTTATGGATGCTTCATGATACAGGGACAATCAATTTTTAACTCAATCTCCAGTACCCTTCCCATCTCTGGAGGAAGTTCCAAGCTTCTAATCATGGCTTTGTCTTTCTGGTGAGCAGCCTCCATCCAGGAGTCCACCAAGAGTCACTTCACTAGAACAAAAGACTTGCCTGTCACCAAGAAAATTCCAAGAGACTAGCTCTGTGTCAGGAACCAAGGCAGACACCAAACATTTATTTTTACATCACAAAACCTAACATATAATCATCATTAGTGACTTGTTAGTCAAAAGCCTTGATTTGGATATTTTCTTGCATGGCCCAATATACTTCTTAAGTATATCTATCAATTCTGTAAGTGATATTCCCACAGGTTAAACCAAGGTTGATAGAAAGAATCCTGCCTTCCCAAGCAATGTTTCTAATATAAGACACACATTTGCCACCAAACAATTATCAATAATTAAAGTTCTATTATGCAGTACTCATTGCAAGTTACATATAGAACTATTGAACTGCAAGAAACCGTACGGCTTATTTCAAACCTTGGGTACAAATCCATTCAATCAGGTGCCATCTCCAACACCTGGGGTTACATTTTGACATCAGATTTTGGTGAGGACAAGTATCCAAACTATATCAGAGACTAACAAATTAAAACATAGGAGAAGATACAACTAACCAATATCAGTACGAAACAGGGAATATAACAATAGACCTTGCAGACATCAAAACTATAAGAGAAAAGCAAAAACAATTCTATACACATAAATCTGATAATTTAGACTAAATGGAACAATTCCTTGAAAAACACAACTATCACAAGTCACCCAATATGAAATAGATAATTTGAATAGCCCTACAACTACTAAGGAAATGGACTTTTTAATTAAACATGTCCTGTAAAAGTAAAACACAAAAGCCATAAAACCTTTTTTTTAAATAGGAAAAAAACTTCAGGATCTAGAGCTAGTCAAAGAGTTCTTAGACTTGAAATCAAAAACATAATTTATAGAAGAAAACACCGATTAACTGGGCCTCCTCAAAACTAAAAACCTTTCTCTGTGAATACCCTTTGAAGAGGTTGAAAAGACAAGATACAAGGGAAGAAAACATTTGCAAACCTTTGTGTATCTAACAAAGGACTTGCATCTGGAATATATAAAGAACTCTCAAGACTCAACAGTGAAAGAACAAATAAGCCAATTATAAAATGGACAAGAGACATGAAGAGGCACTTCACTGAAGAGGATATACAGATATGCAAGAAGTAGAGTCATACATAGCTTAACAACAAGGGTATGTTCTAAGAAGTGTGTCAATAGATGATTTTGTCCTTGCGCAAACATCATGGAGTGTACTTACACCTAGATGGTACAGCCTACTACACACCTAGGCTATATGGTAGTGCCTACTGCTCCTAGGCTCAAAAGTGTCCTGCACACTACTGAACCAAATGCTGTAGACAATTGCACAATGCTAAGTGTCTGTGTATCTAAACATAGAAAAGCTACAGTAAAAAATATGCTATAAAAGATAAATGGTACACCTGTTTAGGACACTTACCACAAATGCCAGCTTGAAGGACTGGAAATTACTCTGAATGAGTCAGTGAGTGAGTGGTGAATGAATGTGAAGGCCTAGGACATTACCATTCACTGCTGCAGACTTTATGAACACTACAGTACATTTATTTTTAAAAAATTCTTTCTTCAATAATAAATTAACCTTAGCTTACTATAACGTTTTACTTTATAAACTTTTAACTTTTCTAACTTTTGACTCTTTTGTAATAACAGTTTAAAACACAAAGAGATTTTACAACTGTAGAAAATATTTTCTTTCTTCATAACCTTCTTCTATAAACTTTTATCTGTTTTAAATTTTTTTACTTTTAAACTCTTGAAGAGGATGAAAAGGCAAGATACAGGGAGAAATTATTTGCAAACCACATTTGCACACAAACATACATATTAGCCTAGGCCTACATAGGGTCATGATCATCAGTGTCACATCAATATCATCAAGAGGTTTTCCACCTCCATATCTTGTCCCACTGGAAGGTCTTCAGGGACATTAACATACACAGAGCATGAAAATAATGCCACCTTCTGGAAAACCTCCTGAAGGGACTGCCTGGAGCTGTTTCACAGCTAACTTTTTTGTTTTATAAGTAAAATGTGTACACTCTAAAATAAGAATGGAAAGCCTATGTAGTAAATGCATAAAACAGTAACATAATCATTTATTATCAACTATTATGCACCATACATAATTATATGTGCTATATGTTTATATGACTGGCAATGCAATAGGTTTGTTTACAGCAGCATCACCACCAATACTATGGTTCTATCACTAGGTAACAGTGGGATTGCTGGATCAAATGGTAGTTCTGTTTTTTAGTTCTTTGAGAAACACTCATACTCTTTTCCATAGATGTTGTACTTATTTACATTCCCATCAACCATGTAAAAGTGTTTCCTTCTCCAAACTCTCACCAACATCTGTTGTTTTTTGACTTTTCAATAACAGCCAACTGCTTAAAATTTTTTAAAATTTTTTATTGCCTTCTTTTTTGTTTTTGCTTCAAATTTTTAGAAGAAATATCAACCAAAGGGCTAATATCCAGAATCTACAAAGAACTTACACAAATTTACAAGAAAAAATCAAACAACCCCATCAAAAAGTGGGCAAAGGATATGAACAGACACTTCTCAAAAGAAGACATTCATACAGCCAACAGACACATGAAAAAATGCTCATCATCACTGGCCATCAGAGAAATGTAAATCAAAACCACAATGAGATACCATCTTACAACAGTTAGAATGGCGATCATTAAAAAGTCAGGAAACAACAGGTGCTGGAGAGGATGTGGAGAAATAGGAACACTTTTACACTGTTGGTGGGACTGTAAGCTAGTTCAACCATTGTGGAAGACAGTGTGGCGATTCCTCAAGGATCTAGAACTAGAAATACCATTTGACCCAGCCATCCCATTACTGAGTATATACCCAAAGGATTATAAATCATGCTGCTATAAAGACACATGCACACGTATGTTTACTGGGGCACTATTCACAATAGCAAAGACTTGGAACCAACCCAAATGTCCATCAATGATAGACTGGATTAAGAAAATGTGGCACATATACACCATGGAATGCTATGCAACCATAAAAAAGGATGAGTTCATGTCCTTTGTAGGGACATGGATGAAGCTGGAAACCATCATTCTGAGCAAACTATCGCAAGAACAGAAAACCAAATACTGTATGTTCTCACTCATAGGTGGGAATTGAACAATGAGAACACCTGGACACAGGAAGGGGAACATGACACACCGGGGCCTATTGTGGGGAGGGGGGAGGGTTGAGGGATAGCATTAGGAGATATACCTAATGTAAATGACGAGTTAATGGGTGCAACACACCAACATGGAACATGTATATATATGTAACAAACATGCACGTTGTGCACATGTTCCCTAGAACTTAAAGTATATAATAAAAAAATCAACTATTCTGTTTGAGAAGGAAAATGAATAATAAATTGTACCTTTGTTGCAGTCCACAAACCCTTTCTAACATAGATTACTAAAATTTGCTCATCGCGTGGAACATCTTTCATTTAGCAAGCTGGTAAAATGTATGAGAAGCCACAAGAAAAGGGTTTTGTAAAAACAGCAAAACTGCATTTCAAAATGTGCCATTTCTTTTTTCAAACTGAGCTTTCTTATCAGGAAAATAACCCACATCCTGAATGCATTTCTAGCACATGCAGAAATAAGATGCTCTTTCATTTTATCTGGCCTCACACTTCCATTCACAAGAATGTTTTCACAGAAATAAAACCAGGATGACCTTTGTGTCCTAACAAGTTCAAAGATGCAAATGAAATCATCTAATTCCTGATCTTTCACTTATTTCTGTTGGTAACAAAGTCTCAGGCGCTGCTAATACTCATAGTTTGTTGACAATATTCAGTAGAAAAAGAAATTATTCACATCAATTAGAAGTTAATAAAAAATAAAAATATACATTTATCTATCAGAGTTCATGGACTTCATGAAACTAAGAGGACACTAGACCTATATTGGTAAACCTTGCTCAGGAACAGAGGTAAGGAGCTAAAAAAGTCTGATACTTGCATGTATAAAATCAGTTCATAAATGTTCTGAAAGAGCTTTTGCAACTTTTATTATACTTTGTGATTTTTCATCTGAAGCATCATATTAACAGCAATATGATGAATGAAACGTGAATTTTAGTGACACTGATCTAGGTTTGAATTCCAGCTTTGCTCCTTGATATACACTTCATCACCATGTTGTCACCAGGGCTCCATGAGACAATCTATGTAGAAGGGCCCAGCCTTGTGCATGGCACATAGTAAGCATTCAATACATGCTGGTTTTGTTTCTTTTTCCTTCACCTATCTCTCCACCAGCAACTGGAGGTAGGAAGGGCTAGATGTATACTCTAGGTGTTTTTCCTGGGCCCTGCAAGTAGGCACTCCTCCACCAGATATTTTTAAAGCGCCATAATCTCCTACTCTGTTCCTCATATACACTGAAAACCAATGCTGCCCCTGGGAACCCAGGAACAAAGTACCCTGATCCCTGACTCTATGCCAAAGTCCATTCCCCTAAAATAAAAGGCAGCACTTAGAAAGACAAGTTCACTGGACTGTTCATCTGTGATATCACGAAGATCTCAGTCACCCACCCTGGAGCCAAGAGAGCCAAGAAAGACGATGAACACGAAGACACGATGTTCTGGTTCCTCTCCTCAGAGCAGAACAAATAGCATCTATTCAGAGTGGAGGGCCTTCTAGGCATGGGGGCACATCAATTTGGGTGCTGTGGCCAATGGCAGTGGCATCACAGATAGTGATACCATGTGCCAAGCAGAGTGCTAGGAACTTCAGAATAACAGAACCTGCTACCCATCTTCATGATGTATGTCATGGAACCACAGAATGTTAAAGTTCTAAAGGGTCCTTAAAATGATTAAAACCTGATATTACAGATAAACGACTTGCTAAAGACACAATGAGTTATCTAGTGATCAGGCACAGGTCTCCAGACTCTCAGGAAAATGCTGTTTCCATTGTGCCACACTACCTCTATTAATAGGTTCTAACACCTTCTCTCCTACCCCATGATAAATGAAGAAAGAAGTTGTTTTCAAGAGAAAATGTGATGGATGAGGTACTGTGGGAGGCTGAGAAGTAGGTCAGAGGACTCCAACATTTGGGTAGAGTTGCAAAATTCTACAATCTTAACTGGAAATAACTGGTACAATGGAGATTCACAACACAATTGGCCTCTCAGAAGGCATCTGCCAAGGAGAAACTTGAAGGAAGAAAAGAAACTGCAAATCCATTTCAGTTTAACCTAGAATGTCTGCTTCTTTTGCTCTGATTCTAGTGCTGCTCCCTCTCTTTATTTTCTTATGTTTAATTTTTATTTTTATAGATTCAGGGAGTACATACAGAGGCTTATGATACGGACAGATCATCGCATGGTGAAGTTTGCGTATCTAGCGTATCCAACACCTGAAGAATGAACACTATACCCAGCAGGTAATTTTTAAATAGAGGATAAAGCAGAGAAAGCAAGTGACAAATGAAATGCCCTAATAACTTGGTAAGCCCAGGCTCCAAAGGCTCAGAAGTTTGTCTTCTTGATAAGCCTGGGAATGTTCTGAAAAATGCTATCCAGTGTTCAACACCCTCTTTTAAAACATGGTAGAGTAGAAAACTAGATCCAAAGGCCTCACAACCTTACTCTCCATTCCGGAATCAATTCTTTCAAAGGAACCAGTTCCCTCTTGTGTAAGTCTCTAAGACTTCTTGCTCTCTTCTTAGGCAAAGGTGGGCTCCATACTCTGTTCATAGAGAAGAAACATTGTAAATTTTGTGACACTTAACAAAAGATCATATTTTACCCAATCTTCATCTGATGTCTAAAAAATGTCAGACTCAATATGTTTCAATGATCATATTGTTCCTACAACTAAAGAACATGTTGTTAAAGCAGTTTAGTATGGAATATTTCTAGTATCTCTAACCAAGTGCCATCAGCCATTGGCTGGTGGTTTAGGAGACTTAGAATGCCAGGAGTGGTCATGGTTTTCCAGTACTTTACCCATAGTGAATCTTAACTGTTAGCTTTCATAAAGACAGACATTTAAATTATGAACAAAAAACTAGCCAGATTCAAAATATAAATTTGCTAAAGATCAAGTCACGGAATAATTCTAGAGAGGATTTAATGGCTCCACAAAGTAAATAGTCCCTGGCCTTGAAGGACAGATTTCTTGTAAGTAAAAGTTCGGGACTGAGAATCAAATGTTCTAGGTGGAAGGTCAAGCTTGGTCACAGACTATATATCTTGTCCTCTCTCACTCTCTGGTTTCTTACCCATAATGTGAGGAGCCAGGTGAGCTTGTCTGCCTTATTCATTGCTTGGTGTCACTCATGTAACTGTGCTGGCATATACAATTTCTCAACAAACATTTGTTGAATGCATGAATAAATCTCAGGGAGGCATTGAATCACGGCGGTGAAACGTGTGGACTCTAGAATTAGGAAGTCATACTTCGAGTACCAGCACTATCAGTCACTGGCTATGTGACCGGGGATAAGCTTCTGGAACCTCAACAAACCTGTTTCCTCCTCTGTGAAATTGGGATAAGAATAATAATATCAAAACCATATGTTTTTTAAAAGGTTAGCTCCATGCAAACCTCAACATTTATTAATTTTCTTTATTCTCTGCCATGAGGAGGGCAGCCAATGAACTGGAGCTCCAAGAGGAAACCTTGTGTGACTGGCTCTCCCCAGGCATGAATAATCACTAGCCTATGATGAAGAAGGTTTCCTCTCTGGAGCCTAAAGACCTGTGCTTGCAGCCCCTAGCGTCTTTTTCCTGCACAAGAGATTTCCGGGTCAGGATGAACAAACACTTCTTGTTCCTCTTCCCCCTGTGCTGCCTCATTGTGGGTGAGTCCTGGACTTGAGGGGTATACTTGAGAGACAGGATCTAGGGAGCTCCAGGGAAACTACAGGTGTAGTATGCGTCCATGCAGGGCTGAGCTTTGGCCACTTTTATGAGCCAGGGGAAGCCGGCCTCCAGAAAGCTCCTTTGCCTTCCCTGCCAAGTCTTCCATCCTTTTCAACCTCCTGCCATTCTCCTCCAGGTGGGCAGGCCTCTGTCCTGCCCTTTTAACCCACTTTCTCCCTCGGTCCCTACCATTCCCCATAGTCCCAAGCCCTGGCAAGATTTTCCTTAGGGCATCCTTTTTATTTGTAAACCTATATCCCATTTGTTGAGGGAGATGTCAGTCTATAATGAATAATTTTCAGTTTATTTTAGGACTGAACAATGGCTTTTGATATCCTTTTCAGAGACTTTATGTTACAACAAGTAATTCTATGAGAGGAAGTACTGAATGCTCTGGGATCAGACAGATTTTTTTTCATGGTTTGTGGTCACAGTCTCAAACTCTCTGTATCTTTGGTTGCTCATTCAAGAAATGGGGACAATGGTGCCTGCTTACAAGGCTTTTGTGAGGATTAAATCAGATGCAACTTGAGTGAACATGGCCCAAATGGGATGCTCAATCATTGCTACTTTCCTTTCTCATTCAGGTGGACCAGGAATATTTTTAAAAATTAAACCTGTATTTTGAATAGCTCACCCCACAGAACCTCATAAAAGTGTCACTTATGGTACTACTATTGATGTTGCCTTTACGTAGATTCAGATTGAAGCTCAAAATAACAGAATATATCACCTAACAATATCCAAGCAGCAATATACAACACAAAACAATGGCAAATGTTAGAAATCCAGTAATAGTAACAATAGCTTGGGTGAAATATTTTAAAGCCCTCACTCTCCTTATCACACTCATATCTGTAGTAGGCCAGGCTAGCATTCATAGCACCATTTTTAAGCTGGAGAAATCAGTGACGTGAGGGCGAACTTTTTGCTTAAAGTTATCCAGGTTAAAAGGGCTAAAGCTGGGATCAGAATCCTTTTATTCATATGGTGACATTTTATTTTTATTAAAACTCTGAAATGAGGAGTTCATAAGAGCTCCAACTGTTTACTGCCTAAATACCCCAACCAGGAGCTCTTCATCTGCCCGCCCTCTCCACTATTCATTCTCCACCTCCATCGAATATTTCCAGCTCCATTCCAAGTCCCCACTTTTGCCTGGTCTCACACCATCTCTGTGTTCTCTGCAGCAGTGACATCACTTCGGTGCATAACATGCCACCTTCGCACACGGACAGACCGCTGCAGAAGAGGCTTTGGTGCCTGTACTGCTCAGAAGGACGAGGCATGCATGCTCTTAAAGATCTACCAGGGTAAGTTAGAGGGTCAAGGAAGGTGTTGTAAGATTCTTAGAATCCTTAGGATAGTGCTTCAGCAATTTCACATCTCAAGAGAAGAACCAATGCAGACTGCCCCTGAGCACAGATGGTAGCACAGGTCCCTGTGCATACAGACAGAAGATGATTTCGGTCAATGAGACAGGAGGGAGAAGTTGGGATTCTATATTTCCAAGAAAACTGACCAACCAGATTTTTTTTTGGTAATTGACACATAACAATTGTTCATATGTATGAGTACATGTGATATTTTTATACAAGCCTTCAATGTGTAATGATCAAATCATGGTAATAGGGATATTAATCAACTCAAACATTTATCATTTCTTTGTATTGAGAACATTCCATATGTTCTCCTCTAGCTATTTTGAAACATACAATAAAGAAAATATGGTATATACACACAATAGAATATTATTCAACCATAAAAATAAATGAAATTCTGTCCCTTGCAGAAACACAGGTAAGCCTCGAGGTCATAATATTAAACGAAATAAGCCAGGCACAGAAAGACAAATATCACATATTCTCACTCATGTATAGGAGCTAAAAAATAAGTTAATGTCATGGAGATGAGACTAGAGTGATGATTACCAAAAGCTGAGAAGTGTGGCGGAAGGAGAGGATGAAGAGGGGCTGGTTAATGACCAAACTGATTTTGACTTTGAAGACACTAAATCACTAGTTGCTAATCTAGCAAGAGAGAAAAATGAAGCAGCTACACAGAGTTGAGGATTTTCAGGGACTGCAGGCAAACAACCCCTGCAGCTGACCAGTGACCTCTGTAGCTCCCTGCCTGGGTGCTTTTAGGGAGTATAAGCTGGGAAGTCATCCCTCAACCTACCCTGATGCCTGATTAAATTTTCACCAACAGAACTAGTGCTGGGTTTTACTCACCTTGGAGAGCTTAAATCAAATGCTTATTTTCTGTGGTTCTTTCCTATTTTAGGCAATACTCTGCAGATATCATACATGGTGTGTCAGAAATTCTGCAGAGACATGACATTTGATATCGGGAATCGGACTTATGTTCATACATGCTGCAACCACAATTACTGTAACTTCCAACTCTAAGATATTTGCCCTCCTGAGGTCTCGCTTTGGAATGTCCCCAATGTTGCTCATCCTTCACACTCTGAAGCCCTTGCTTTCCTTTCGTGTCTGTCCTGACAATACCCCTGCCCTCTCGTTAACCTAAGAAGACTAAGCTAGTGTCATCCTTTCTGGTGTCTTCAGCTTGGCTTCTCCCTCAGTCAGAGAATAGTGGTTCTGAACAATGGATTTCTCCTGTTATCGGGAATATTGGCATTGCCATACTCCAAGAAACCTGCCCCAAGAGTTCCTGTGCAGTAAAATCTAAAGCAGGGACATTCTAGAACCTTAATTGGCTTAACTAGTTCAGGTACACCAGAAAGCCTTCAGCTAAAAATTCACAATATTTTATCAAAAATTCCCATGTGTCAGGAGAATGATTAAGCAGAAATAGCAAGAAAATGGATGACAGATACTGAAGATTTTTCTCTACGGACACCAAGTTATTTCTACCGGCAGGCAGTGCCCACTTCAAACTCAGTCATTGTGATTTTCCTGGCATTTACAAACTACATCCTTACACTGTTATTAGGAGATAGCAAACAAGGGACTTCCTGGCCTCTGTGACAATCACTGAGCTCTTACACAGCCGCTACTACTCCTATTGAGATGTACATTCAAGGTGCATCAGAACTCTCATTTCTTCCCCTCCCATTCCTAAACCTTCTCTCTTCCTTTCCTCCTTTGCCATTCACCTTTACTATCACCTCCCACCTCCATTATCACCTCCCCATTGCGACACAAACTCTCCCTGTAGAAGCAGGAGGTCCTTTGAAGCTTTGCCCCATGTGTCAGATGACACCTGAGGCATATAATCTAGGGTGAGCTGCCTTTCAGGATCCCTCAGCAAAAGGAGGCAAACATAGTCAAAATACCATCTACCCTATACAGCTTTCTTGAGACTTGGGGGCCTGGCTCAAAGAGATTTGTCTGTTGTTTGCTGCCCATCTTTAAGTAATAAACAGACTTCACATAACTTGTTGTGTGTTGGCGTGTTCTGTCTCATCGAACTCAGACAAATAGGTAACTAAAGCATGATGGAACTAAATAGTAGCCCAAGATATAGTGGGACTCCTGTTTCTGGTGACGGGCAGAGTGCGGATTCCTGTTATTCTCCAGGAAGTGGGAGTCCTTGCTTGGGATTGGTAATTAGCATTGCACTTCTATATTCAGGAAACAATTATGACTGTTCTGGAACTTATTATAAATGAAATCACACAGAAACTATTCACTTAAACCTGGCTTCTTTTACTCACCATAATACTGTTTTAATTTTTAAAATTTTAATTTTAGTAGGTACATAGTTGGTGTACATATTTATGGGGTACATGAGATATTCTCACAAAGGCATGCAAAGCACAATAATCACATCACGGAGAATGGGGTATCCATCCCATCAAGCATTTATCCTTTGTGTTACAAACAATTATATTCTTTTAGTTATTTTTAAATGCGCAATTATTACTAACTGTAGTTGCCTGTTGTGCTATCAAATACTAAATATCATTCATTCAATTTTTTGTACCCAATAACCGTCACGACCTCCCCTCCAACTCCCCACTATCATTCCAAACCTCTAGTAACCATCCTTCTAATCTCTATGTTCATGATGAATTCAATTGTTTTGATTTTTAGATCCTACAAATAAGTGAGAACATGTGATGTTTGTCTTTCTGTGCCTGACTTATTTCACTTAACAGAATGACCTCCAGTCCATCCATTGTTGTCATTGTTGCAAATGACTGGATCTCACTTCTTTTATGGCTGAATAGTACTCACTTGTGTATATTTACCACATGTTCTCTATCCATTTATCTATTGATGGAAAGTTAGCTTGCTTCCAAATTTTGGCTATTGGGAAGAGGGCTGCAACAAAGAGTGCAGATATCTCTTCAATGTGCTGATTTTCTCTCTTTTGCGTATATACCCAGCAGTGAGACTGCTGGATCATATGGTGGCTCTATTTTTAGTTTCTTGAGAAACCTCCAAACTGTTCTCCATAGTGGTTGTACTAATTTACATTCCCATCAACAGTGTGTGAGGGTTCCCTTTTCTCCACATCCATGCCAGCATTTGTTACTGCCTGTCTTTTGGATATAAGTCATTTTAACTGGGATGAGGTATCGCATTGTAGTTTTGATTTGCATCTCTCTGATGATCAGTGATGTTCAGAACACTTTCATATGTCTGTTTTCCATTTGCATGTCTTCTTCTGAGAAATGTCTATTCCAATCTTTCGCCCATTTTTGACTGGGTTATTACATTTCTTCCTATAAAGTTGTTTGAGCTCTTTATATATCCCGGTCATTATTCTCTTGTCAGATGGGTAGTTTGGAAATATTTTCTCCCATTCTGTGGGTTGTCTCTTCACTGTGCTAATATTGTTTCCTTTGATATGCAGAAGTTTACATTGATGTTATCCCATTTGTCCATTTTTCCTTTGATTATCTGTGCTTATATGGTATTGCCAAAGAAATTTTTGACCACAACAATGTCCTGGAGAATTTCCTAAAAGTTCCCTTACATTCATCTAATGGTTCAAGTCTTTAATCCATTTTGATATGATTTGTCTATATGGTGAGAGGTAGTGGTCAAGTTTCATTCTTTTGCATATGGATATCCAGTTTTCCCAGTGCCATTTATTGAGGAGTCTGTCTTTTCCCCAGTGTATGTTCTTGGTACCTTTGTCAAAAATAAGTTTGCTGTATGTGTGTGGATTTGTTTCTGAATTCTCTATTCTGTTCTGTGTGTTCTATGTATTCTGTTCTATTCTGTTCTAGGTCTGTGTGTCTGTTTTTATGTCAGTACCATGCTGTTTTGGTGACTATATCTCTGTACTATAATTTGAAGTCAGGTAATGTGATTCCTCCAGTTTTGTTCATTTTGTTCAGAATACCTTTGGATATTCTGGGTCTTCTCTGATTCCATGTAAATTTTAGTATTGTTTGTCTATTTTGGTAAAGAATGTCATTGGGATTTTGATAAAAATTGCATTGAATCTGTAGAATGTTTTGGGTAGTATGGACATTTTAA
This sequence comes from Rhinopithecus bieti, assembly GCF_001698545.2. Classification (NCBI taxonomy): domain Eukaryota; kingdom Metazoa; phylum Chordata; class Mammalia; order Primates; family Cercopithecidae; genus Rhinopithecus; species Rhinopithecus bieti. The sequence continues at coordinate 396,336 of NW_016810565.1, forward strand.
CACTATTGAGTCTTATAATCCATGAACATGAAATGTAATTAAATTTTTTAATGTCTTCTTCAATTTCTTTCATCAGTGTTTTATAGTTTTTGTTGTAGAGATATTTTACTTCTTTGGTTAAGTTCATACCTAAGTATTTAATTTTTTCTGTGGCTATCATAAATTGGATTTCTTTCTTGATTCCTTTCCCAGAATGGTTGCCATTGACATACATAAATGTTACTAATTTTTGAATGTCGATTTTGTATTCTGCAACTTTACTGAGTGTGTTTATTAGTTCTATTTTTTGGTGGAGTCTTTAGGTTTTTCCTACTACAAGATCATATCATCTGCAGACAAGGACAATTTGAATTCTTCCTTTCCAATTTGGATGCCTTTTATTTTCCTCTCTTGTCTGATTGCTCTAGCTAGAAATGCCAGTACTATGTTGAATAACAGAGGTGAAATGGGCATTCTAGATCTAAGAGGAAAGATTTTCAGGTTTTTTTTTTCATTTTTTATGATATTAGCTGTGGGTCCGTCATATATGGTTTTTATTACGTTGAGGTATGTTCATTCTATACACAGTTTTGTGAGGGCTTTGAACATGAAGGGATGTTGAACTGTATTAAATGCTTTTTAGCATCAGCTGAAAATATCATATTGTCATTCATTCTGTCGATATGGTGTATCACATTGATTGATTTGCATATGTTGAAGCATCCTTGTATCCCTAGTATAAATCCCACTTGGTCATGATGAATGATCTTTTTAATGTATTCTTGACTTAGGTTTGCTGGTATTTTGTTTGGGATTTTGCACCAATATTCATCAGTGATATTAACCCACAGTTTTCTTTTTTTGATGTGTCTGGTTCTGGTATCAGGTAATATTGGTTTCGTAGAATATGTTTGGAACCATTCCCTTCTCTTCTATTTCTCAGAATAGTTTGAGTAGAATTGACATTAGTTCTTTAAATGTTTGGTGGAACTCAGCAGTGCAACCATCAAGTCCTGGGCTTTTTTTAACTGAGTGACTTTTAATTACTGTTTTGGTCTTGTTACTTTTTACTGGTCTCTTCAGGTTTTTAACTTCTTCATGTTTGAATCTTTGCAGGTTGTATGTGCTTGGGAATTCATTCATTTATTCTAGATTTTCCAGTTTATTGGCATATAATTGCTCATAGTACCCACTAATGATCCTTGGAATTTCTGTGATATCAGTTGTAATGTCTCCTATTTCATCTCTAGTTTTAATTATTTGGGTCTTCCCTCTTTTTTTCTTAGTCTGGATAAAAGTTTGTCAATTTTGTTTATCTTTTTAAAGAAACCAACTTTTGGTTTCATTGCTCTCTTGTATTGTTTTCCATCATTTCAAATTCATTTATTTCTGCTCTGATCATTATTTCTTTTCATCTACTAATTTTGAGTTTGGTTTGCTCTTGCTTTTCTAGTTCTTTAAGATGCATCATTAGGTCATTTATTTGAAGTTTTTTTTTCTTTTTTGATGTAGGCACTTACAGCTATAAGTTCACCTCTTAGTACTGCTTTCACTGTATTCCATAGGTTTTGGTATATTGTCTATTATTTGTTTCAAGACATTTCTCAATTTCTCAATTTTTTCATTGACCCACTGGTCATTTGGGAGTATATTGTTTAATTTCCATGTGTTTGTATACTTTTCAAAATTCCTCGTTATTGATTTCTCGTTTTATTCCTTTTGCTCAGAGAAGATGTTTGGCATTATTTCAACTTTTTTGAATGTTTTAAGACTTGTTTTGTGACCTGCCATAGGACGTATCCTTGAGAATGATTCATGTGCTGAGAAGAATGTGTATTCTGCACCTGTTGGATGATATATTTTGTAAATATCCGTTAGATCCATTTGTTCTATAGTGCAGATAAAGTCTGATGTTTCTTTGTTAATTTTCTGTTTTGATGATCTGTCCAATGCTGAAAGAGGGATGTTGAAGTATTCAGCTATGATTTTATTGAGATATTTCTCTTTAGCTCTAATAACATTTGCTTTATATATTTCATGCTCCAGGACTCTGTCCTGGTCTGCAAATTCTTCACTAAAAAGTCTGCATACAGACATATTAGAACTCCATTGTATGTGATTTGTGTATTTTCTCTTACTGCTTTTAAGATTCATGCTTTATCCTTGACCTTTGGGATTTTGGGTTAAATCTGTTTACTGTTCTATCACCTTCTTGTATTTGAATATTAATCTCTCTATGTTCAGGAAGTTCTCTGATATTATCCATTTGAATAAACTTTCTATCACTGTCTCTTTTTCTACCTCCTCTTTAAGGTCAATAACTCTTAGATTTGCCCTTTTGAGGTTGTCTTCTACACCTTATAGGCATGCTTCATTCTTTATTTTTTTATTTTATTTTTTTTTGCATTCTCAGCCCATGCTGCTTTATTGCTAAAAAATATAAATACACAGGTGCAGAGTTTCCAACTCTTTTAATAGTTCCTTTTTACACCAAATAATTAAATTTCTTCTTCAAAAAATCCAAAGATGCATAGATTAAAAAGCAAGCTGCCTTTTGTAATACTTCAAATAATATTCAATGAAATTATTTTTCACATTATACACCAATAGTGCAATAGAGAATATGAAGGACAGCAAATAAACACAGTGAGCAACTCTTATTCTCACAAGGCAGTAAGTAAAGTATAATGTGAAGGACAGTCTAAGATAATCTTTCTGGTTATAAGAGATGGGTGGTTTTAAGATAAGTGTCAAGACTGTTACTGTTTAATGATTGATGATAATGTATTACTAGGATACCTTTCTTACCCCTGGGAGAAAATTATTTTTTCACTGATGGAATGACATATCATCACCAAGGGAGAAAAAAACCTGAAAACTGCCAGTAACTAAGATACCTATTCTGACTTTAAAGAAGGTATAGGAATTAATGGAGAAATCCTTCTTTCTTATTCTTTTCTTCTTTTGTCTCCTCTGACCGTGAATTTTCAAATAGCTTGTCTTCAAGATTACTTATTCTTTCTTCTGTTTGATCAATTCTGCTATTAAGAGACTCTGATGCATTCTGTAGAATGTCCATTGCATTTTTCAACTCTAGAACTTCTAATTGATTCTTTTAAATTATTTCTGTCTCTTGGTTAAAGATGTCTAATAGAATTTTGAATTTCTTCTCTCTGTTATCTTGAATTTCTTTGAGTTTCCTCAAAACCACTATTATTTGGGAGAAATTGGCCAAAACACAGTGGCTGCAGGACTCAAGCAAGTCTGAAAGCCAATAGGGCAGGCATTAAACCTTAAAGTTCCAAAAGCGATCTCCTTTGACTCCATGTCTCACATCCAGGCCACGCTGATGCAAGAGGTTGGCTCCCAAGGCCTTAGGCAGCTCTGACCCTGTGGCTTTGCAGGGTACAGCCCCCCTCCCAGCAGCTTTCACAGGGTGGTGTTGAGTGTCTGTGACTTTCCAGGCATATGGTGCAAGCTGTCAATAGATCTACCATTCTGGAGTCTGAAGGATGGTGGCCTTCTCACAGCTCCATTAGGCAGTGCCCAGGTAGGGACTCTGTGTTGTGGCTCCAACCCCATATTTCCCCTCTGCACTGCCCTAGCAGAGGTTCCCCATGAGGGCTCCACCCCTGCAACACAGCTCTGCCTGGACATCAGATGTTTCCATAGATTCTCTGATATCTAGGCAGAGGATCCCAAACCTCAATTCTTGACTTCTGTGCACCTGCCAGACCAACACCACGTGGAAGCTACCAAGGCTTAGAGCTTGAACCCTCTGAAGCCATGGCCTGAGCTGTAACTTGTCCCCTTTAGTCACAAATGGAGCAGCTGGGATGCAGTGCACACAGCAGGGGTCCCTAGACCCACCCCAGAAAACTATTGTTCCCTCCTAAGCCTCTGGGCCTGTGATGGGAGGGGCTGCCATGAAGGGTTCTGACATGCCCTAGAGACATTTTTCCCTTTGTCTTGGAGATTACCTTTTGGTTTCTCATTACTTATGCAAATTTCTGCAGCCAGATTGAATTTCTCCCCAGAAATTTTTTTATTACATTATCAGGCTGACAATTTTCCAAACTTTTATGCTCTGCTTCCTCTTGAATGGTTTGCCACTTAGGAATTTCTTCAGCCAGATGCCCTAAATCATCTCTCTGAACTTTGAAGTTCCACAGATCTCTAGGGCAGTGGCAAAATGCTGCCAGTCTCTTTGCATAGCAAGAGTGACTTTTACTCCAGTTCCCACAAATTCCTCATCTCCATCTGAGACTACCTCAGCCTGGACTTTATTATCCATATCCCTATCAGCATTTTGATCAAAGCTATTTAACAAGTCTCTAGGAAGTTCCAGACTTTCCCACATCTTCCTGCCTTCCGAGTCCTCTAAGTCTCTAGGAAGTTCCAAACTTTCCCACATTTTTCTGCCTTCTTCTGAGCCCTCTAAACTGTTCTAACCTCTGCCTGTTACCCAATTCCAAAGTCACTTCCACATTTTTGGGTATCTTTACAGCAATGCCTCACTACCTGGTACCAATTTACTGTGTTAGTTTGTTCTCATGCTACTAATAAAGACATACCTGAGACTGGGTAATTTACAAAGGAAAGAGATTTAATTGACTCACAATTCCGCAGGGCTGATCGGCCTCAGGAAACTTACAATCATGGCATAAGGGGAAGCAAACATGTTCTTCTTCTCCTTCTTCACGTGGTGGCAACAAGGAGAAGTGCAGACTGAAGTGGAGAAAAATCCCCTTATAAAACCATCAGACCTCAGGATAACTCACTCACTATCATGAGAACAGCATGGAGGTAACTGCCCCCATGATTCAATTACCTCCCACTGGGAACCTCCCACGACACATGGTGATTATGGGAACTACAATTCAAGATAAGATTTAGGTGGAGACACAGCCAAACCATATCAATCGTGATCAATGATATTTTAATGTGTTGTTGAATTCAGTTTGTTAGTATTTTCTTGATTTTTTTTTTAAATAAATATTCATCAGATATGTGAGCCAGTAGTTTTGTTTTTCTGATGTCTTTCTCTGGTTTGGTATCAGGATAATACTGGCCTCATAGAATGAGTTTGGATGTATTCCCTCCTCCTCTGTTTTTTGGAATAGTTTGAGTAGAATTGGTATTAGTTCTTTAAATGTTTGATATAATTCAGTAGTAAAAATGTTGGATCTCATTCCTTACTTTACTGGGAGACTTTGTGTTATTACGTTGATCTCATTACTTATTATTGGTCTGTTCAGGTTTTGGATTTCTTCTGATTCAATTTGGTTTGTTGTATGTATCTAGGAATTTGTCCATTTCTTCTAGAGTTTCCAATTTATTGGCATATGGTTACTCCTGTTAGCCACTGATGACCCTTATCCTTTCATTTTCTGCAGTATCAGTTCTACTATCTCCTTTTTCATTTCCAACTTTATTTATTTGAATCTTCTCTCTTTTTTCTTAGTCTGGTTAAAGGCTTGTCAATTTTGTTTAACTTTTCAAAAAACCAACTTTTTGTTTCATGAATCTTTTGTATTTTTTAATTTCAATTTCATTTATTTCTACTCTGGTCTTTATTAATTCTCTTCTTCTGCTAATTTTGGGTTTGGTTTGCTCTTGTTTTTCTAATTCTTTAATATGAATTGTTAGAGTGTTCATTTGAAGGTTTTTTAAATGTAGGCACTTAGAGTTGTAAAATTCTGTCTTAGTACTGCTTTTGCTATATCCCATAGGTTTTGGTATATTGTGCTTCCATTCTATTTGTCTCAAGATATTTTCAATTTTCTTTTAATTTCTTCATTGACCCACTGGTCATTTAGGTGCAATTCAGGAGCATATTGTTTAATTTCCATGTATTTGTATAGTTTCCAACTTTCCTCTTCTGATTTCTAGTTTTATTCCATTGTGGTCAGAGATGCTTGCTATTATTTCATTTTTATAAAATGTTTTACAACTTGTGTTGTGACCTAACATATGATGAGAATGATCCATGTGCTGAGAAGATCAATGTGTATTCTCCAACTCTTAGATGAAGTTAATATTTACTAGATTCATTGGTCTGTAGTGCAGATTAAGCCTTATGTTTCTTTGTTGATTTTCTATCTGGAAGATCTGTCCAGTTCTGAAAGGGGGGTGTTAAAGTCTGTGGTTATTATTGTATTGAAGTCTATCTCTCTCTTTAACTCTAATAATATTTCCTTCATATATCTGAGTGCTCCAGTGTTGGGTGTATAAATATTTAAAATTATTATAGCCTCTTGTGGACTTGACCTTGTTGTCATTATACAGTGATATAATGATATCACTTCTCCTTTGCCTCTTCTAGTTTTTATCTGGAAATGTATTTTGTCTTATATAAGTACAGCAACTCCTGCTCTTTTTTGGTGTTCATTGGCATGGAATATCTTTTTTCATCTCTTCGTTTTCAGTCTATGTGTGTCTTTGTAGGTGAAGTGTTTCCTGCAGGCAACAGATCAATGAGTCTTGTATTTTCATCCATTCAGCCACCATATGTCTTTTGATCAGAGAGTTTAGTCCATTTACAGTCAATGTTATTATTGATAAGGACTTATTCCTGCCATTTTGTTATTTATTTTCTGGTTGTTTTTTGGTCTCCTCTTTATTTTTTATTGCCTTTCTGTCTTCCCCTAGTGAAGGTGACTTTCTCTGGTAATATGATTTAGTTTCTTACTTTTTATAAATTTTAGTTTCTACTTTGCTATGCCTTTTCTTCTTTCTTATTTCTTTGTGTTTTTTTGTCTACTATTTTGAGTTGGGTGTATTGGTTGTTTCTTTTTTCTTTTTATGTATATTTAATACTATGAATTTTCTCTGAAAAATGCCTTGGCTATATTTTACAATTTCTGATATTTTATGTTTCCCTATACTTGCTATTAAGAAGTTCTTCACTTTTGTCTTAAATTTTTCTGTTTATGTAACAGTTACTAAACAGTATGTTGCTACATTTCCAGCTTGCAGTGCTTTGTTGGATTGGTTTTTAGCAACTAGTTTATCGCACTGTAGTAAGTGAATATTGCTTATGTTAATTCTATTTTTGGAAGTTATCAAGTATTTCTTTGAGGCATTGCGAAGGTTTCTCAAGTTCAGATATTTGAAAGAACCACCAGACTTCATAGAACACACTTATTCTCTGTGGAACATACAAATTCATAGAGCATACTTAATAAGATCTTTATTTAAAGATAAAAGACACTGCAGCAAAGGAAACAGTGCAGACAAACACTGAGAGATCTGAGAGAAATCCCATGCACAAATTCTACGATTGTGCAATCACAGTCTGTGTGGGGAATCTTGGCTTCAGGAAACATCAAAGAGTTACAACATGTCAGTCAGACAAGATGAATAAATTCCAGAGATCTATTGTACAGCATGGTAACTATTGTTAATAATAATGTATATTATACTTACAAATTGCTAAAAGTAGACCTTAAATGTTTTAATGACAAAACATAACAAGTATATGAGGTAGATAAGTTAGTTGATTTAACTATTTCACAATTTATACATATATCCAAACATCATATTGTACTATCTTCCTATCTTTCTTCATGATGTGATGATTTTTTGTAGTGATATGCCTTGATCCCTTTATCTTTGTCTGTGTGTGTGTGTGTGTGTGTGTGTGTGTGTGTGTGTGAATCTACTACAGACTTTTTCTTTCTGGTTACCACAAGACTTACATAAAACATTTTATCATTAGAACAGTCTATTTTAATCAGATTAAATCTGAACTAGTTGCATACAAAAACTCTACACTTTACCTTCTTCCCTCACATTATATTTTATTGATGCACAATTTACATTTTATATATTGTTTATTAATTAACAAATTATTATAGTTATAGCTGTTTTTAACATCATTGTCTTTTAACTTTTTACTAGAGTTAAAAGTGATTTATGTACTACTAATACAGTATTAAAGTATTGTGAATTTGACTATATTCTTACCTTTATAGTGAGATTTATATTCTCATATGATTTTATGATGTTAGTATCCTCTTTCAATTTAAGGCACGCTCTTTAGCACTTTTTCTAAGGCAGGTCTAGTGGTGATAAACTCCTACAGCTTTTGTTTCTGGGAAAGTCTTTATGTCTCCTTCCTTTCTGAAGGACAGTTTTGCTGAGTATAGTATGTTTGGTTGACAAGTACTTTTTTTTTCTTTCAGCATTTTAAATATATCATCCCACTCTCTCCTGGCCTGCAAGTTTTGTGCTGAGAAATCACTAATAGTCTTACAAAGGATCCCTTCTATGTGATGAGTTGATTTCCTCTGAATGCTTTCAAAATTTTCTCTTTGTCTTTGACTTGAGAATTTGATTACAATGTGGTCATAGAAGGTTTTTTGTATTTATCACAGCTCTTTGGAATTTGTGGATCTGATGTTCATTTAATTCTTCAGATTTGTGAATCTTTCTATCATTATCTTTTTTTTTTTTTTTTTTTTTTTTTTTTTTTTTTTTTTTTTTTTTTTTT
>NW_016810565.1:408209-412618 GCF_001698545.2 Rhinopithecus bieti
CCATTCTCCTGCCTCAGCCTCCCGAAGAGCTGGGACTACAGGTGCCTGCCACCACGCCTGGCTTATTTTTTGTATTTTTAGAAGAGACGGGGTTTCACCACCGTGTTAGCTAGGATGGTCTCGATCTCCTGACCTCGTGATCTGCCCGCCTCGGCCTCCCAAAGTACCGGGATTACAGGCATGAGTCACTGCACCCAGCCTCTATCATTATTTCTTTAAAAAAAAAAAAAGGTTTTCTGTCTTTTCCTTTTGCTCTGCTTTCTAGGACTCCCATAACATGTGAATTAATTTCCTTGCCAGTGTCTTATATGTCCTGTAGGCTTTCTGCATTCTTTTAATTCCTTTTCTTTTGTTTTCTGATTAGGTAATTTCAAATGACCTGTCTTCAAGATTACCAATTATTTATTCAGCTTGATTGAATCTGCTATTGAAGCTCCCAATTCAACTTTTTATTTCAGTCATTTTATTCTTCATTTCTAGAATTTGTGTTTGGTTCTTTTTCATGGTTTTATCTCTGTTGAAATTCTCATCTTGTTCCTGTACTGGGTTTTCCTGATTTTGTTTAGTTCTGTGTTCTCTTGTAACTCAGTTTTTTAAAGATAATGATTTTAAATTCTTTGTCAGGCAGTTCATAGATCTCCATTACTTTAGGGTCATATACTGACACTTCATTTTTTGCCTTTGCTGGTGTTGTTATTATCTTTCATGATTCTTGTGGACTTATGTTGGTGTCTGTGCATTTGAAGAAGTATGCACTTCTTCCAGTCTTTACAGATTGGCTTGGTTAACACATGTAAGGATTCTAGGTATGCTGCCAGGCAGGGTCTACGAGCAGGCTTATTACATGAGTCCTTAGGAGAGCTCATTGGTGCCTAGGTTAGCAAGTGGAAGATCTTGGTGCCAGGTTGGTGCCTGGGTTACCAAGTAGAAGATCTTGGTGCCTGGGTCTAAGAGGGCTGGCTTAACAATGAAGTGAGCCAGGTGCCTGGGTCCACAGGAATTGGCCTTGTCCTGAGTCCACTGGCCTTATGCCAGGGTCCATTGGGGCATGCCTGGTGCCTGGGTCAGAGGCCATTCTAGCACTGGAGTGGGCATAAAGCCTAAACCCATAGTGGTGGATCTAGGTTCTGATCTGAAGGTACCATCTTGAAATCTGGTCTGGAAGGATGATCCTGGAGACTGGATTCATGTGGACCAGTCCAGTGCTGAGGTCTCCTCAAGTGGCCTTAGACCCTGGATCCACTGAAGCAGGCCTAGAACTTGGTGCCACTGGAAACTAGGGCTATAGGAGTCAGCCTGGCTGACTGGAGTGGACCTGGAGCCTGGGCCTGTGGGAGCGTGTATAGAACCTGAGTCCACAGGGACTAAAATGGCATTTGGGCAAACCTGCAGCATGCGGTTGCAGGTGATAGCCTGGAGTCTGGGCCTGCAGAGAGTAGTCTGAATCCTGAGGCCATAAGGGAAAGTCTATAGTCTGGATGTTGGGGGACAGACTGATGGTTGACTCTGTGGGTGCAAACCTGGAGCCTAGGTCCATGGGGGCTGGCCCAGAGCCTGAAGCCATGGAGGAGAGCCTGATACTGGCATTCATGGGGTATGGGGAGTGGCTCATACAGGGTCTGCAGTGATATTGGGTGTTTATTTCACTTTCTTTACCCCATGCAGAGGCTATCTCTCTCCATGTTGTACTGCCTGGGCTTGGGAAAGAGGTGATATGGGTAATGTGAGACTATTCTTCCTACTCTCTTCAATCCATCTTTTCTTATTTATGTACTCCACTAAGGTTCTATAATCTCTCACCTGAATTCCTTAGCTCTTGTCAAGGTGTTTTCATGGATGGATAGTTGTTTAAATTGATGTTTCTGCAAGTGGTGATCATTTGAGGATCCTATATGGTCATCTAGCTAGTCACTTTTCCATTAGGTCCTTTTTAATACATTCTATTTCTCTGTTAAAATTATTTACATTTTCTTCTTGCCCATCTTTTTCCTCTCATTTAATATATCTTAATAGTTATTTTGAAGTCATTATGTCATAATTTCAACATCTGGTCTGCTTCGATCACCTATTTTTTCCTGCTTCTTCATACGTCACACAAATTTTTATTATATTCCCAACATTGTAGAAAGCATTATCTTCCCCTAGAGAGAGAACACTCTTTCTTTGTGAAGCAGATACACGGAGGAATTTATCACCAAGATCACATCACATTTGAGCAGGGTCAGGACTATTTTGAAGGTTTGGTTGGTTTAAGTTCAAAAAGTCTCTCTGTCTATGGCAAACTTGTTCTTCTGTCAACTGTGAAAAGTCTTGGCAGATATCATTAAAGTTCCTATTCGTCTCTGCTCACCTAAGAAGGGGGTCTTCCTTTCTGGAATTTGAGTTTCTTTTTATTCTGAATCCACACACCTCTCACATCATTTTAAAATATTTGACCATTTATACAAAAAATTAGCTGGGCATGGTGGCGTGCACCTGTAATCTCAGCTACTCAGGAGGCTGAGGCAGGAGAATCGTTTGAACCCTGGAGGCAAAATTGCAGTGAGCCGAGATTGTGCCACCTCACTCCAGCCTGGGTGACAGAGCGAGACTCTGTCTCAAAAACATAACAATCATAAATATTTGACTATTATTTTATCCATCTTTCCAGTTATTTCAAAGGCATGCATTGTTTCCAACAACTCATCACATTATAACCAAAAGCCAGAAGTAACAGTATTCATTTCTGAAATGTTTTCTACAAGTATTTTCAAACATCTCTCTTAGAGTGTTTTTGTTTGTTTCCTAGCCATCTCCATTCTAAGCTTTTCTATATATATTTTCTCAAATTGTATTTAACACAGCCAAACTCTAAGCTAAATCATATACTTTAGATTGATTATAGTTTGATTGAAGAGCTACTGTTTCTAATACTACAAAGAATCTTTTTTCTGAACTACTTGTTAATGATACAAGTTAATATGATGCCTCATTTCTGAACTCTTTCCTACGTGTTTCCTAAAAACAGAGATTTTTTTCTTATAACTACAATACAATCATCACAGTCACAAAATTAGTATTGACAAATAACTATCATGTAATCCACAGACCTCATCCAAGTTTTATCAATTTCCCAGTAATATTTTTCATAGCAAAATAATTCAATCTAGGATCATGATATTGCATTTATTTGCAGTGTCTCTTTAGTCACCTTTAATCTGGAATAGGTTCACAGTCTTATTTTCATGGCTTGAATACTTTTAAAATTATAAGCTGGTATTTTATATAATTCCCCTCAAATTGGGCCTGCACAATGTGTCTACATGATTAGATACAGATTATAGATCTTTGACAAAAATTTCACAAAAGTGGTGCTGTGTTCTCAGTGCATTCTATCTAGGGGCACATAATCTTATCTCTTTACTAGTGATGTTAATTAATTACAATTAAAATGATTTCTCTTCTATAAAATTACTTATTTTCCCTTTGTAATTGCTAACTATTTTCTGGTGAGGTTCTCAGACTTTGTGAATGTCCCAGTATCTTTCCATTTTCACCAACAAGCTTTATCACCTACTAGTTTTATCATCTGTTAACACTAATAAGTTAGTGATAATCTTAGCATTTTTGCCTGAATTGATGAATTATTTCTTGGCATTTTTGTCAGATGGTGATTTTCCAATTTCAATACTCCTTCAATGTTTATTAGAAGGAATCTAATTTATTATCTGGCAATCTACTTAAAGGAAAAGTTTTTTCCTCTCCTTATCTACCTGTTTGATTACATAAGTACAAACTCATCATTCCTATTTTGTTCAATGAGTCATAATGATCATTATAACATTTATTTTGATTCTCAATTTTGGCCAGTGAGAGTCCCTTTAAGCTTGATTCAATACCCTTTCACCTTTGCCATCATTCTTTGAACACTTACTTATTTCAGCCCTGGCCTAAATATTCCAGGCTCATTTTGTATTTTCCCTGCAAGGAGCCCTACCTACTTCTTCTTAATGGGAAAGGATATTTAGAAACCAAAATACAGGTGTTAGGTGTGCCCATTGCTATTGTGGTGTTACTGCTGTATGTCCACTCCATGTTCAAAACTAGGGAATATGTGTACATACAGAAACATTATATTCTTGGCCAGGCACGGTGGCTCGTGCCTGTAATCCCAGCACTTTGGGAGGCTGAGGTGGGCGGATCATGCGGTCAGGAGATCGACACCATCCTGACTAACACGGTGAAACCCCATGTCTACCAAAAATACAAAAAATTAGCCAGGCATGGTGGCAAGTGCCTGTAGTCCCAGCTACTTGGGAGGCTGAGGCAGGAGAATGGCATGAACCCGGGAAGCGGAGCTTGCAGTGAGCCGAGATCATGCCACTGCTCTCCAGCCTGGGTGACAGAGCGAGATTCCATCTCAAAAAAAA
>NW_016810565.1:413111-467263 GCF_001698545.2 Rhinopithecus bieti
AAAAAAAAAAAAAAAAAAAAAAAAAAAAAATATATATATATATTCTTTGATAATCTGAGTCTTTAAACCCTGCTCAATTTTGTTTCTACTAACAGTTCCTTTCTTCCTAAGGATCAAGTTCTATTTCGTGAAAGGAATTTTAATGACATATTCCCATATATCTGAGATATCCAAGGACTTAGGGAACCCTGGTGGACCCTGATTTTGTCTATGGCATGTTCCCTTTACTATCCTAGTGTTACGTGTTTTTGCAAAAGGATTTACAGAGCTTCATAAACTATACTGCTGCCACCAATATGTCCTAACCGAAAGTTCAGAGAACTATGTTGATAGTTCTAAGCAAAGCCTTTTAAAATTAACCCAAGAATTCTAAGGCAGTCAACTTCAGCCTTCATGACTCACAGCCTCTTTTCAGTTGCTGTTCACAGCAACTGGGAGCTGTTTCCCCTGACTGAGGGCCAACCTGCCCCCACAAATCTGCATTAAAACCACAATATATAAGCAAATAGTACACCAAAAGCCAAGACTAATATATTTCATGTGACACAACTGCACTTGTATCCTAAATCCACACACACACACAAAAAATGTTTGAGATGGTGTCACACTGTCACCCAGGCTGGAGTGCAGTAGTACAATCACAACTCACTGCAGACTCAATCTCCTGGGCTCAAGCTATCCTTCCACCTCAGCCTCTCAAGCAGCTGGGAGTACAGTGCATGCCATCATGCCCAGTTAATTTTTGTATTTTTTGTAGAGACGGGGCTTCATCATATTATTCAGGCTGGGCTTTAACTCCTGAACTCAAGCAATTCACCTGCCTTGGCCTCCCAAAATGCTGGGATTACAGGCATGGGACACCAGGCCTGGCCAAGAGAAAAAAAATTAAGAAAATAAAATAAATTTTCACTTAATTACGGATCATTTAAATTATACACAGAGAAGGACAGAGCAAGATGGTAGAAAAGAAGCCTATACCATTTGTCCCTCTAGTAGGATCACCAAATTTTAACAACTATATACACACAGAAAAACACCATCACAAGAACCAAAAATCAGGTTGTTCGAACAATCACAGTACCTGGTTTTAACTTTGTATCACTGAAAGAGGCATTAAATAGGGGAGAAGAGACAGTCTTGAATTGCTGAAACCACCATTCTCCCATCCTCTGGCAGTGGTCACGTGGCACAGAGACGCTGTGCACTTGCGGGAGTGAGATCACAGCAACTGAGGGACTTGGCATTGAACTCAGTGCTGTCCTGTCACAGAGGAGAGTAAAGCCATGCTGGGCTTAGCCAGTACTTGTGTACAGAGGGAACAATTTGGACCAGACATAGCCAGAGGGGAATCACCCATCCCAGCAGCTAGAACTTAGCCAAAGTGCTTTGGGGTCCCAGGTAAAACTGAAAGGCAGTCCAGGACACAAGGACTGCAATTTCTAGGGAACTCTGGTGCTGGGCTGGGCTCAGAGCCAGTAAATGCCATGAATCATTGCTTTTTTAGAACCTACTGCCAGCATCTTCATTCTGTCCATTTAAACTAATTAATCAACCTTGCCTGAAAGAATCTACTTTCTATTTCTCAAGATGTTAAAGTATAGTATTCATTCTAATATTATAAAATTTGGGAGAAATCCCATCATACACATATTTAAAATATGTTTAAATTTATTTGTAGATTTAAATATTTAATTCTACTTATGTAAATACATTACACAAACTAATAAGCAGTCATAATCCTGGCTATCAATAGGGATGAGACCAACCTTGGGATAATATTACATATGTGTGTATATAATTATAAGCTAAAAAATACATATCATAGTGCCTGTAGATTCTAATGCATAGGATGGCTAAAATCATTTTTAAAATGTAAAACTAAAGTCAACCAATAATAATTCAGTGATTATTGTTATTTCATAACTTATTTCTGTTAAGAAAACTACAGTGATGATCTGAAAGTCTTATCTCTCCTTAACATTTTTTGTTACAGGGCTGTGCCAATAGATTAAAAACAATCAGCTTTTATCAATGGATATGTAGAATACAAGGTGATATTTGAATATTTTTGAGGACTGGGCATCCCTCACATGCTGTCTTAATTCATTTTCTATCACTACAACAGAACTGGGTAATTTACAATGAACAGAAATTTATTCAGCTCATGGCTCTGGAGTCTGAAAATTCCAAGAACACGATGCTGGCCTCTGATGAGGGCCTTCTCATTGCATCATAACATGGCGGAAGATCAAGCAAGAACACAAGACAGAGAAGAAATCAGGCCAAACTCATCCTTTTTAGCAGGAGCCCACTCCTGCAATAACTTACCCAACCTCATGATAACAGCATCAATCAATTCACGAGCTCAGCACCTCTTAAGTGCCCCACCTTCCAATATCGTTACATTAGCAATGAAATTTCAACATGAATTTTGGAGGGGGATATTCAAACAACAGCACGTGCTAAGAGACAGAGTAACTGGCCAACACTCAGCCAAGTGTGATCAAGGAAAGATTATTAGAAACTTTGTAGCTTAAGCCGTGTTGTCAGGAGTAGCTGTGCAGTAGTTTCCCAAAAATGGTGACAAGCACTGTGACTCTCATGTCTAGTACATTGACTATTTCTTTCACATAAGTCAGAGTTTCTAATGCTTTCTAATTTCACATTGACTTTCCCAAACCCCTTCTTAATATAAGCCCTACCTACAACCGCCCCCCGCATCAAATACTTTCCTACTCTCCTCTCACATCATTCTCCCAAAATTTCTGGTAACTTTCTCCCTATTTTTATCCAATCTACTTTCTCCTGATCTTCCCCCAGAAGCTCTACCATAAAACTACTTTGCTTCCTTTGCAAAATACTTTAGAATTCTAACTTCAGGCCAGGTTTAGCATCACAACTTAAGGGCAAGTGGAGACTGCCAGGTGGTACCAGGTAGCAAAGACCGAGGAATCCAACCAGAAGGCAGAGTTGAGGTTTTTCTGACCTAGATATTTACCCTTGCCTGTTAATGGAAACGCGGACATTGGAAAGACAGAGCTTCCATAGGTAGACATGCTGGAATAGAGAAGAGAGTGGTTTGGGGGAAAATGTAAGATGATGGTATTACCATTGGGTAAAAAAAAAGGCCAAGACTACAAGGAGATATAGTCTAACAACCTTAATCATTCATAATTATATGAACCATACACTATTTCATCCTAAGGCTCTGCTCCAAGAATCCTTGTAATATCTAAATTATCTCTGCCAGTATTACACCTGTTTTGATTAATGCAACAAGTCGTTTCTCTCAGAAGGTCGTGGAATACTTGGAACATTCCCTCATCACAGGGCCTGCAAGACAGTGTTGTATAACGGAACAGATACCTCCCTAAAGGGAAGAAAGGCAAATGTGGTCAGTTTGCCTCATTTCATCACCTTCCTAGCAATGACCTCTCTCCAGTACCTCCTCAGTTTTCTGTAGACTGGAATAAGCCCCTAGACTATGTCTGCATCTTGTCTATGTCTCTCTAGCCATGACCAGGCAGAAGACATCTGCCTCACATACAGGCCCCCGTACCCAGGTCTGTGTATGGTGAATCCCACTTCCCACCCTTTCCCATGATTCCAGATTCCCTCCACAACTTGGCTCCAAGGATTGTGGGCACCACTGGTGATATTTTGTGTCTCTCTGTAACACCACCCCCCACCTGTAGTGGGATCTACCTGTAGTGAGATCACTAAAGTAATAGTGATCTGTGGCACAACTCCTGTTTGTCGAATATAAATTAAACTTCCAGCAACTTTTCATGCCACCGTGGCAAATGGATCCATCAAAGTGTTCACAGGAATTGCAAAATCGAACCCCTGAAAAAGAGAGGCACTTTAAAGAACAGCACTAGGGAAAGTGATTCTGCTTCAGAAGTCTCTTCCCACCCGGAAACATTTATATCGAGGTGGTGCAAACCTCATGAGAAGAAAGTTGACACTAGTCCTGGCCTCTGTCAGGGGACCTTAATCCCTTGATTGGGTAACAGCTATGAACCCCAAAGAAGTCAGGGACCCTCCCAAGTCTAGGCAGGAAAGAAGACACTGGAGTATTGAGTGGGGAGAGGACAATGTGTAGAGAACTCAAGAATGTCTCCCTCACTGTGGCATTATTTATCCAAAAACGACAAACCAACTACACCGTACATTTCCATGTCAGGACTCTGTCTCCTGTGAAGAGAAGAAAAACTGTTCTTAAATGATTTCACAGCAGCCCCAAAACCCAAGTGTAGAAAGCCCTTTCTCCCACTCCATACATATCTCTCACCACCCATTCCTGTGTCCCTCTCCAGAGCTTACCCTCATCCATGAAGAGCACTACGAACATGCCCAGTAGAAGCAACCGGAACATCCTGGGGCCTTTTCCTGAGAACATCCCAGTGAGAGGTTCCAGCTTTATTTATTCTCATCACCTGCCCTCAGGCATCCCGCTAGAATCACAGCATCATGAATTTCAGCTCAAACCACCTGAATGCTCTCTACAACGTTCCCAGAACAGGGCACATCCTGTCTTTGTTTGCATTCCTCCGGCTACTTGGAACTCAGCCCACCCAGACACCCCGTTTCATTTTATCATAAGATATTAATTCATATTGGCATAGAATCTCTTTGGTTATGTTTTCATATGTTGGTCTACACAGAACATTTCTAACTCCACATCCACATGACCTCCTTTCACATATAATAAAGCTGGGATCACCAAGCACCTATGAAAGAGTCCGTCCTTTTCGGGCACCACACCACCCTGGGTTATCGCCTCAGCATGACCTCCAGTGGGACTTTGCCCCTCACAGTGAGGCATCAGGAACAGAGCCCAATACTCCAGATATGGTCTGACTGCTCAGTGTAGAAGACATCGTTGACGGATGGGATGAACAGGACAGGCCAGGAAAAAGTGGGGAAGACATGAAGACCATCTCAGCTTCTCCTGAGCTTTATTCATCCATTTCTGTCAAGGAAGGCAGAGATGATAAATGATTCCAGTGGGAGAGATTTACACTGCTGTTATGGGGAGGAAAGGGGAGATCTATTTGGACTGATCTTTGGAAAGGGTATGTAGAGGGAAAGTTAGAGAGGAAAGTTAGGGAGATTAGTTTTCCTATTGGTTCTTGGACTTTTCCTTACTTCCTCCAGAAGATGTCATACTTTCCTGCCACCCTTCTTTCTGCTCTCAGCTGCCACTTTCTCCATGAGGCATTTCCTGGCCACCATATACATAAAAGACCAAAACTCCCTAACTATACTTCCTTGTCCCTTCCCTCCTCGGTTTTTCTCCAGGGTACTTAACTCAATTTGTGCTTCTATAACTTTTCCTTATGCGTGTGCATTTTCTTTCTCTTCCCTCACAAGATGAAAACTCTATGAACACCCAAGTTTCAAGGGTTGCATTCATTGCTTTAACCATAGTACCCATAATTATGCCCTGTACACATCAGATCATCAGACATATTTGATGAAAAGATTAATAGCGTTACTGGATACTGGTAACCTGAGAGGCACAACGGAAGGGTACAAAAGTCTTTATATTGACAGTCCCTAATTCCACTTGACATGATGAAATTCCTAGCCTTAACCTTGCAGTTGGCAGTCACTACAGAGAAGACAGGCATTGGTAATGGCAGATTTCCTTGTGGTGAACACTGAGTGAGGGTCGGGCCCATTTATCTGAGTGGACTCATTCCCATAGCTCGACATGTGCTACGTGCTACATGTCAAGTACGATCCCTCACATAATCCTGACTATGAAGGCACTCCCCACACACCTGGGATGGAAGTCCAAGTATGCTGCCCACTTGCTGTGTGACCCTCAACACGTTACTTAGCCTCTCTGTGCCTCTGTGATGTAATAGGTAAAAATAAAACCATCACAGGTATATCTGAGGTAGTTGTTAATAAATTTACACAAGGGAAAGGGGAGAAAACAAACATTTGTTAAGGCTCTACTTGGGGTTAGACATTCTTCTGGGCATGTTACTCACCTGACATCTTTGAATTTTCTGAACAACCTTGTGGTTTAGAAGTAGTTGACCTCATCTTACAGATGATGACCAAGGTTTCTTGAAGTTGAAGTGTTTTTCCTAAGGTAACAAGGTGTTCATCTGTCTGATTAAACAGGACATTATCAATCCATTTCACCACAAGTTTTACAGTCTGGAGAGGGGTTCCCAGAGCTGGAGCTCCAGGTGGGTCTACCTTAGAATCATCAGGACAATGGTGGGGGGGAGAGAAGTAGAATGAGTAAGAAACAGGTCTCAATCAAAGAAAAATGGGTCTTTCTCTGTCTGGCAGAGACAATACTCATCAGCAAAATCCCATTGAGACTAAGGGGTTCCAAAGCATGACTAAGATCTAGGATTTATGTGCCTTTGTCAGAGAAGCAATTCCCATGGGGACCACCTTTATGGATCGTGCATTTGGAACATGTGAGACACAGGCAGCAACCCATGACCATAAGCCCCAGAGGGTCTGAGCTGGGAACACCAAGCATAGGCCTCCAGGCCTTTTTCCTGGCCTAGGAAGATACTCCTGCGTAATGACTTGGGAACCCAATTATTACACAGATGGGTGTGAATTACAGACTCCACCCAACCCAAGTCTCTCTCTTATAGTTCATCCAAGGCATTTTGAACAATGTTTTCCCAGAATAAAAGTAACAGAAATTTTGAAGATACTTTAAACTTATTGATGAATGAAAATCCCCATTGTGCTCCTAATTCTGAGAAAAGCAGTGTGACTACTTCACCATAGCTGCTTCCAATATAACTTCTGTAAATGTATCACACAACCCCATGTTAATAAGCACTATCATGGTTAACATCACACATGTGATACTCTGATTTTTGCACTTAATATTTTATTGTGGAATTTGTCCCCTTAAATCACTCTCCCTCCCAGAATGTGAGGCCCAGAATTGGGCAGGAGATTCAGGAGCCCATCACCTGATAAACTCCTGTGAAAAGGCTGATGCTCCAGTTCTGACTTCCAGTCTCAGCCACAGCTTCAACTGGCTGCTCAGCCTATCAACACCTCACTCTACCAGCCTAATGTGGACTGCAGAAAGGCCTTGGACCCTTGGGGCCACCTCTCCCTCCCAGAGAAAGGAGGCTGTGTTGTCCAACTTGCCCTTTCTTCCCCACCTTTCATATCTGAGCCTCCAGAACTTTCCCAGCCCTGCCCCAAGTCCTCTCCTGGGGTCCAGAGCCTGTACCTTCTCCCCTCCATGCCTGGCTCCTGCCCAAGACTTTGACATTCATCTCTGCTCCTTCCTATACCAGGAGTTATAGTCCATGCTGCCCTGCCCTGCCCTGTCCTGTCCTGTCCTGTCCTACTCCTGTCCTGCCCAGAGGCACAACTTGCACCCATCCTTTATCCCTACAGAGAGAGGAGAAGGTGGTAGATTTGAGACCAAATTAGGCTCCTTGTAGTCACCCCAGAGTTGTGTTCACTTTGCCCCTTTAGGAAAACGAAGGAAAACAAAATAAAAACAAAAGTCCCCAAAAGAAAGCTTCCTGCACTCAGCAAGATACCACTTCTGCCAGCTCCAAAGGAGAAGTGCCCCGGTCCTGCTCGGTAGGGAGGAGACCCAAAAAGCAGAATCACCATAGTTCCAGTGAGTCAGCGAGATGGCGGAGACCGGCCTGATGGCCAGGCTCTATTACAGCCTCCTCACAGGCAGAGAAAGGAAGCATGTGGCCAGGGTATGGTCACATTTCTTCTCCATGCCATCTGGTCTGTATCAGACTAGACATCTGTATCTCAGACTTGACAGGATTTAGGAGCCTAGACAACTAGGTCTCCTGACTTAGGCCTGCCTCAGACCCAAGCTCCCTCTAGCAGCCAAGAGAAACCCCAGGGCATTACCCTGCCTGTCTTGATACCCCCCAGAAACCCTTGACCCCACCCCCCCCCATCTCTTTCATGGCCAATCCACATCAGCCTGCTGACCAAGCCCCATTTACGCTCCTCTTAACTGCCCTCCAAGCTTTCTTCAGACTGCCTTGAAGGTACCATGGAAGGTGCCATTTTACCATATGCATAAAAGAGAGAAGTTGGGCATGGAAGCAATATAGCCCAATGCCTTTATTTTACACATAAGAAACAGGGCTCAATTAAAACGTCACCCCAATATAAAGGCAGAGGAAAACCATGACCCATGTCTTCTTAGTCATCAGGCCACTGACCATGTTGGCAGTTGAGGGAGGCATGGAGTATGAATTGGGCATCAGATACGAATTCTGAGTCACTTCCTTCCATTAGTTCAGCTCCTGCCACATGCCTGGCATAGGGTGTAACTTACTGAACTGGGTGAAAGGAACCCCATAGCCCTGCTCCTATGGCTTTGCCTCATTTGAGTCACCAGGATGTCAGTCTCTGGAGGGTGAGAGGGTTTTCCCCTGAGTCCCTCCATTCGGCCTTATTCCAGCCTTCTCACCAGCCTCCTGCCTTCGACGTGTGATAGTAGCACAGCACCTTTGGGAGTGACGAGCAAAGGGATGGGGGATTCCTGCAAGCCACCGCCAAACAGCAGTTCTGGAGCTGTTTCCATGGCTGCAGCTTTAGCAGATCTCCTCACTTGCCCTTCCCACTGCAGGCTGCTGGGACACTGACAAGTCAGGCTGGAGAGGAAGGACTGGATGCTGCAGCTCCCTAGCTGTGACCTCTGCCTGTCCTCCCCTGCCTGAGAAAACCTTTGTGTAAAGCACATGAGAGTGATAATGTTGATCTTAGGTTCAGACAAATGTATTATAAAGTTATTCTGGGAAAAGGAGAGCCCACTGCCATGCAACATAACTTTGTGGGATTCATTATTTCTATTTCACCAAGTAAAAGTGAACCAAGTACTCTGCCATCTATTCTCCCAAAGGCCAAAATGTAAGGACATAACCGAGGTAAAATCATGAAACACTTGGCATTTGGGATTCCCAGGAGCCACACAGACTCACTAACCAGAGAGTAGGTCTTCAGTCAGCACTGGCCACTCTCAGCAGTCACTTGTCCAGGGAGAGGAGTGACCCAGGGCCTATAGCTGATGTTCTCGCACGGGAAGGGAAAGACCTGGCAATGGGCTTGTCTGCAGGAGCGACCTCTGAAAGGTCAACTACCATCACGGATGAGATTTTGCTTGCATGTTGGAGTGGGCAAGAGATCAAGAACAGTTTCTTCTAGATGGCCTTTGAAGTCAGGAGCTCAAGTTCAGAACAGATTGGTTTCTCTCAGATGGGTGAGCAGCTTAGAAGTTAGCTGAACTCTGATTCACTAAGATAGAGTAAGAGCTCGACCTCTACAACCCAGGGTAATCTAAAGACAGAGATACATTCAGAGGATTGTGTAGATCCCAAGAAGGAGCTCCACTAAAGGTTCTGGGGATGCTCACCTTGTATCTTTCCCCATCTGCAGGTCTTCCTTCTCTGATTTTCTGGGAGCCTCTAAGTGCCTTGCCAGATTCCAAACTCCTAGGCATAAGTGGTTTTCTTCTAGGAGAATGCCTATAGCAGCTGTTCCAGGAGTATTAGAGGAGAACCTGTTCCCAGATCAAACCCACAGTCAGGCACAATTACCGAGATTTTGAATGCTAGGTCAATTCTACTAATCCCACTCTGCTTTTCCAAAGGCCTTGAGTACTCTCATCTCTTTCTATCTTAGGACGACAAAACTCCTTAACGCTTCCCATAGCAAGTGATTGAAAGAGGACATCCAGGTCAGAGAATGGCCCTGATCACAAAGGGGCACAATCCTTGAATGCTATAATAATGACATCCGTAACAACTCCCGCTGTGCTGCTTACCTTCCTGGGCCTCACCCAGTGATACTATTACAACCTCTGCTTTTTCTCCCTGCCTCTACCTTTCTGACCTTTCTTTCTTGACAGGGCCTTTCTCTCTAATAATGTGGCTTTTCCCACTGAAACCAGGGGGCAGCAAAGGTGGGATTAAAGACAGTGTTTTTCCCCTTGCTCAACTACGGCCAGAGGGGAAGACTTCTAACCCACAAATTGTTCCTATTATCATAAATAACAAGTTCTACTCTAGGTCAAGAAAGCCATCTAAGTGTCAAAACCATTTACTATTTGGACAGCTGAGTTTCATACATTTAAAGCAGCTGTCTTGGGAAATTTGGTTGCATAAGAAAGGGGATGGTCTGATAACCATTATGTTGAGTCACAAATGTTTGTGCACCTGGAAGAGCAGCTCCCCATGCCTACCTTTCTGATATGTGATGTGCGAATAAGAACTATCTTGTTCCTTCCCTTCTCTCAAGTAGAATAGTTAAGAATATCCAGCTTTGAAAGGAGGTTCAAAAAACTAGAGTTTTAGAATTTCTGCCAGACTTTTGTGCACCCATTGGTTGGCAGTCAGCAGGAGAGACTCTGTTGCTTGAAAAAGATAGAACTGTTGGTCCCATTTTTCTGTGTATCTGAGGCCACTGGACATGGTTGCAGAGGAGGAGAAGGAACAAAGTAGGGTTTACTATCATTCTGCATAATACAGTTCTTACAGTTGGCATACATTTATGTGGATTACAGTGTTATTTAAAGGAATGTGTCCCATCTTAATTCTGATCTAAACTGACTGCATTGTCTCTGAGAATCTATTTTTTGGAGAGTGATAAGCTTATATGTGCACAGGTGTATGCGTTTATGTGTGTACAAGAGTGCGTACATACCATTAATTTCCTGCTGAATGACCAGGAAGATTGAGAAGAGACATGTGCACCTTATGTTGATGGGTGATCTTAAAGGGCAGGGATCTTGGCACAGCATCACCATCATGGGCTACTTCAGCAGGTACAAAGACCCAAACTCCTTCTGAATGGCATGGTGAAGGGGTACACTTTTGGACCATAGATTTTTCCCATTGTTCTCCCCTAGGTTACAGAGGTTCTTGTCCTTAAATCCAATCCCTATTCATGCCTGAATAATTCCATTTGGGAGCAATAGGATGTGGATTATCATGCATCAGAATGTACATTGGTGGGGAGAAAGCGGGCCTGTTCTTCCTGAGAGCAGGAAGTAGGGCAACTGAGGGCACCTTTTCTAAAGTATAGTGGGAATTTATACTATGGAAGGTTTAAGGGACACAAACTTTCAAACAGACAACCGTAACTAGGAATTGGGGTTTGCATGGGCACCACCTGTGACTGGGGTTTCTGTTTGCTTTTGTATTTGTTTTATGTTCTTGTCCTTCTAACCATGGGAGAGGCATATTAAGTGTAGAGTTTGAAATGTTTTATTTCTCGTTAAACCAATCTTTCTCAACATTTTGATACCGTAAAGTCTTAAACATCCATACAACCCTTTATTGTGGTGTCACTAGTAAGAAAGGAGTAGGGCAAGAGAAGTGTGGTCCTCTGCACTTTTTTCCACTGAGTCCCACACCATGACAGCAGCATCTCATCAGGAGAACATCATGCTTCAGACCATCTGGTTTCCAATCCCAGCTCTGCCTCTTACTGATTACGTGATCGTGCCTAAGTTGGTTAACTTCTCCATGCCCATACTAATTATGTATAAAATTATACTAATTATAATATATACTTACATGAAGTATAATTATTTTTTTTTAAATAATTATACTAAGCTCATGGGAATTTTGTGATGATGAAATGGGATGATGGAGGTAAATGGTGTGGAACAGGGTCCACAACAGGAAAGTGTTCACTGGAGGTTTCTGGTTATGATTAGCATATGGAGAGTCAGTAGCCAAAGAATACCAGGAAGTGTCTAGGATCAAATTGAATAGAGGTTGTATTAGTTTGCTAGGGCTGCCATAACAAAATACCACAGACTAGGTGGCTTAAAAAACAAAAATTTATCTTCTCACAGTTCTGCAGGCTGGAAATCCAAGCTCAGGGTGCCAGCAGGGCTCTTTTCTCCTTTGCTTGCAGGTTGCTGCCCTCTCCCTGTGTCCTTACAGGGTCTCTCCTCTGTGAAAGCACATTCCTGGTATCTTTCACGCTTCTTATAAGGACACCAGTCTTATTGGACTAGGTCCCATCCATATGCCCTCATTTAGCCTTAATCACCTCTTTAAGGCCCTGTCTCCAAATACAGTCACATTCTAATGTATTGTGGGTTACAGGTTCAGCATATGAATTTGGTGGCAACACAATTCAATAACAGGGATCCTGGTTGGAGCTAAGTTTAACATGGAACATCAACTACGGTGCTTAACTGGCATAAACGTGCACATAATCATACAGATTACCTTTGCTCTCAAATATACTCACAAGAAGCACAGAGAAAGCCTGGACAGCAGCAGTTTGCATTGCTTGTAAATGAAGTCACTGAAGTGTTAGAGGCAGTCAGCCCTGAGGCAGAAAGGCAGCCAGGCATGAGAGAGAGCCTCTGGAGCCTGGATTGAGCGCTGCCTACGGTTTCAAAGCAGCCTTACACAGAGTAGCAGAAATTCACATGTTCATCGAGTACACATGGACATACAGAAAAGGAAAAACAGACACGAGGACCTACTTGAGCGGGGAGGAGAGTGAAGATCCAAAAACTGCCCATCTGGTACTCTGCTCATTACCTGGGCGACAAAATAATCTGTACACCAAACCCCGGCAACACGCAATTTACCCGTGTAACAAACCTGCACACACACTCCCTGAACCTTAAAAAAAAAAAAAGCTAAAAAGAAAAAAAAATAAATTAACATATTCAGTTTCTAACTATTAGAAAGAAAAAGTTCTCTGCCTAGCTATTGAGGCTGGAAAAATGGTTATGGAGGCAGAGAAAAGGGAGCCACACAATACAGTTTGGGAATTCAGCACATGTTGGTAGAAGTGATGGCTGATGGTTTTCATAGCAAAACATCATTACAGAAACTTAGATTTCTAAAGAAGAGCTCTAAAAAAATCTCACTGATAATTTAAGAGAAGAAAGAAAGAAGAAACATTACATTGGCATGAAGCTGAGATGTGCTCCAATCTTGTAGTATGACATTCTATCCCATAAAATCCACCCCTCACTGCTCAAATTAAGATTTCAAGCATTCTTCTCATTTGACTATATATAGGAGTGCAAAAGACTTAATGTTAGTAGCTGACTGCTTAACAATAATTGAAGAAAGTTTTAATAATATGGAGAATATCATGGACTTCAAAAGTGCATTTTTGAATGGTTTTAAAATAAAAAAGAAAAGCCTTCATATATGAAAAACATTCATATAAAATATTTAAACATTCATATAAAACAGTGGGGGTAGAAGGCAATAAAGAAAAAAGCCATACAACAGAAACTAGCAACAAAGTTGTAACCATTGTTTCTGGGTCTTCTAAGCCTTCTAAGGAAATCTGTGCTGCGTACAGTTCTTGGCATCTAAGCAGTCATGTCTCACACCACGGAAGCACATGACCCTTTATAACTTCATAAAATGGAATTCTACAGAATGGAAGATTAGGAAGAGAAACAAAAATAGAGTAAAGTTTTTAAAGTAGTCTGAATCTGCTCAAGGAAATATTTCATGCTTGAAGCAAAATCTCTTGGGATCATTGAAAACCACATTCAGAGATTAATCATGTTGCATTCCCAGCCAAATTATATTTCATATTTTTAAACATGTTTAAGCTTCCATTTACATTTTTCATAAGATATTATATAGTTGTTGCGAATTTTAATCAATACAGAAATGTGAAAAAGAAGTTGATGTTCTTGTCCACCCACCCTCAAATCACACACTTGCAAGATAACCAGTTTATACTATTGTCACACCACATTACATCAGTTGAAATTTCAGTTCCTGAGCCAACTACTATAACAGGAATCCTTTTCAGCGAAGGAGTGGGGACCCTCTAGCAGCCCTGGCCTTTGAAACACTGTCTCTCCCGCCCCCTTCTGGACAATGCTTTGATTGCCACAGGATGAGGCTGCTCTTGCTGGTTTATTTCAGCGGAGAAACAGAGGCTCTGCCTGCCTCAAGGCTTTCATTCTTTCAGCAATATTTATTGATCCCACTTCTGGATTCCAGGCACTGTCCTAAGAGCTGGAAAAACCATGATAGATATGATAGATGAGGTTTCTACTGTCATGAAATGTACAGGCAAGTAAACAAGTAAAAGAATAAAGTGTAACATATGCTATGAAGAAACCCAAGAGCATACTGGCAAGGAGAACTAAGAAATACAGCTGCAAGAAATCATAGATGACACAAACAAATGGAAAAACATTCCAGGCGCATGGATTGATTGGAAGAATCAATATCATTAATATGGCTATACTGTCCAAAGTGATCTACAGGTTCAGTGCTATTCCTGTCAAACTACCAACATCATTTTTCACAGAAATAGAAAAACCTACTCTAAAATTCTAATGGAACTAAAAAAGAGCCCAAATAGCCAAACCAATTAATTCTAAGCAAAAAGAACAAAGCCAGAGGTATCATTACCCAGCTTAAAAAATACTAAAACACTACAGTAAGCAAAGCAGCATGGTACTGTTACAAAAACAGACACACAAACCAAGGGAACAGAATAGAGAACCCAGAAATAAAGCCACACAACACACCTACAGCCATCTGATCTTCAAAAACGTCGACAAAAACAAGCAACGGGGAAAGGACTCCCTATTCAACAAACTGTGCTGGGATAACTGGCTAGCCATGTGCAGAAGAATGAGAGGGTACTTGTGGAGGTTTGTTACATGGGTATATTGTGTGATGTTGAGGTTTAGGGTACAAATAATCCTATCACCCAGATAGTGAGCGTATTATCCAATAGGTAGTTTTTCAGCCCATGTCCCCTTTCCCTTCCCCTTTCTAGTCGTCCCCAGTATCTACTGTTCCCATTTTTGTGTGCATGTGTACCCAATGTTTAGCTCCCACTTTTAAGTGAGAGCATGTAGTATTTGGTTTTCTATTCCTCACCTACCTTTCACCATATACTGATTTCCTTTCTTTTGGGTACATGCCCAGCAGTGGGATTGCTGGATCATGTGGTAACTGTATTTTTAGTTTTTGAGGAACCTCTAAACTGTTCTTTATAGTAGTTGTACTAATTTACATTCCCACCAACAGCATATGAGAGTTCCTTTTTCTCCACATCCTTGCCAGCATTTGTTATTGCCTGTCTTTTGCATATAAGCCATTTAACTGGGGCGAAATGATATCTTATTTTAGCTTTGATTTGCATTTCTCTGATGATCAATGATGTTTAGCAAGTTTTATATGCCTGTTTACCATTTCTATGTCTTCTTTTGAGAAATGTCTGTTCAAATTTTTGCCCATTTATTGAAAGGATTATTAGGAATTTTCCTATATAATTGTTTGAGCTCTTTATATATTCTGGTTATTAATCCTTTGTCAGAGGGGTAGTTTACAAATATTTTCTCCCATTCTGTAGTTGTCTTTTCACTTTGGTGTTTCCTTTACTGTGCAGAAGATTTTTACTTGATGTGATGCCCTTTGTTTATTTTTGCTTTTTTGCCTGTGCTTGTGGGGATTGCTCAATAAATTTTTGCCCAGACCAGTGTCATGTAGACTTTCCCCAATATTTTCTTGCAGTAGTTTCATAGGTTGAGGTATTAGATTTAAGCCTTTAATCCATTTTGATTTGATTTTTGTATGTGGGGAGAGACTGGGGTCATTCTTCTGCATATGGATATCCAGTTTTCCCAGAACCATTTATTGAAGAGATTGCCTTTTCCCCAGTGTATGCTCTTGACAACTTTGTCAAAAATGAGTTCACTGTAGGTGCATGGATTTGTTTCTGGGCTCTCTATTCTGTTTCATTGATCTATGTGTCTATTTTTATGCCAGTACCATGCTGCTTTGGTGACTATTGCTCTGTAGTATAATTTGAAGTCAGGTAATATAATTTCTCCAGTTTTGTACTTTTCACTCAGGATAGCTTTGGCTACTCTTGGTCTTTTGTGGTCCCATATAAATTTTAGGATTGTTTTCTCTGTTTCTCTGAAGAATGTCATTCATATTTTGATAGGGATTTAATTGAATCTGTAGATTCAGTGAATTTATAGATTGCTTTGGGTAATACAGACATTTTAACAATATTGATTCTTAGAGTCCATCAACATGGAATAACTTACCATTTTTTTGGTATCCTCTTCAATTTATTTCAACAGTGTTTTATAGTTTTTATTACAGAGATATTTCACTTCTTTGGTTAAGTCCCAGGTATTTAATTTTATTTGTGGCTATTGTAAACGGGATTATGTTCTTTATTTCTTTTTTAAATTGTTCACTTTTGGCATATAGAAATGCTACTGACTTTTGTATGTTGATTTTTTATCCTGCGACTTTATTGAATTTGACAGTTCTAATAGTTCTTTGGTGGAGTCTTTAAGATTTTCTAAATGTAAGATCATCTCATCTACAAACAAGAATAATTTGACTTATTTCTTTCTAATTTGAATGTCCTTTATTTCTTTCTCTTCTGTGATTGTGCTAGCTAAGACTTTCACTACTATGTTGGATAACAGTGGTGAAAGTGGGCATCCTTGTCATGTTCCAGTTCTTAGAGAAAAGGCTTTCAGTTCTTTCCCATTCACTATAATACTAGCTGTGGGTTTGTCTACAGCTTTTATTATGTCGAGGTATGTTCATTCTATAAACAGTTTTTTGAAGGTTTTTATTATAAAGGAATATTGAATTTTATCAAATGCATTTTCAGCATCAATTGAAGTGACTGTGTGATTTTTGTCCTTCATTCTGCTGATATGATGTCCCACACTGGTTGATTTCCATAGGAACTATCTTTGCATCCCAGGAATAAATTCCACTTGGTCATAATCAATGCTGTTTTTAATGTGTTGTTTAATTCATTTTTTCCAGTATTTTGTTGAAAACTTTTGCATCAATATTCATTGGAGTTTTTTTTGTTTTTCTTTCTGTTTTTTTTTCCCCTTGATATGTCTTTGTCTGGTTCTGCTGTCGGGGTAATTAGCAGCCTCCTAGAATGAGTTTGTCCTCCTCTATTTTTGGGAACCGTTTGAGTAGGATTGGTATTAGTTCTTCTTTAAATGTTTGGTAGAATTCAGCAGTGAAGCCCATCAGGCCCTGGGCTTTTCTTTCCCAGGAGATGCATTTTTTTTAACTGCTTTGATCTTTTTCTTTGTTATTGGTCCGTTTCGGTTTTGGATTTCTTCATGGTTCAATCTTGGTAGACTGTATGTGTCTAGGAATTTATCCATTTCCTGTAGATTTTCCCATTTGTTGGCATACAGTTGCCCATAGTAGCCACTAATGATCGCTGACATTTGTGTGGCATCCATTGTAATGTGTCCTTTTTATCTCTGATTTTGATTAAGTCTTCTCCCTTGTTTTCCTTGTTAGTCTGGTTAAAGATTTGTCAATTTTATCTTTTCCCAAAACCAACTGTTTGTTTCATTGACCTTTTGTATTGTTTTCTTTATTTCAAATTTATTTATTCCTGCTCTGATCTTTATTATTTATTCTACTAATTTGGGGTTTGGTTTGCTGTTGCTTTTCTAGTTCTTTAAGGTGCATTTTTAGGTTGTTTATTTGAAGTTTTCCTTCTTTTTTGACATAGGCACTTATAGCTAGATATTTCCCTCTTAGCACTGCTTTCACTGTATCCCACAGGTTGTGGTATGTTGTGTGTTGTGTTTCCATTTTATTTGTGTCAAAAAAGTGTCCATTTTCTTCTTAATTTCTTCATTGACCTACTGGTCATTCAGGAGCATATTGTTTAATTATCATGTATTTGTATATTTTCCAACATTCCTCTTATTTTTGTTTTTATTCCTTTGTGGTCAGAGAAGATGTTTGGTATTATTTCAATTTTTAAAAAAATGGTTTAAGATTTGTTTTGTAACCTAACATATAGTCTATCCTTGAGAACGGTCCATGTGCTGAGGAAAAGAATGTGTATTCTGCAACCATTGGATGAAATGTTCCCTAAATATTTATTAGGTCTATATGGTCTATAGTGCAGATTAAGTCTGATGTTTCTGTGTTGATTTTCTGTCTGGGAGATCTGTCCAATGCTGAAAGTGGAGTGTTGAAATCTATTGTATTGGGGCCTCTCTCTCTGTTTAGCTCTAATATTATTTGCTTTATATATCTGGGTGTTCCAGTGTTGGTTGCATAGATATTTACAATCATATCCTCTTGCTGAATTGACCCCTTTATCATCATATAGTGAGTGACCTTCTTTGTCTTTTCTTGCTGTTGTTGTCTTGAAATCTATTTTGTCTGAAATAAGTATAGCTACTCCTGCTCTTTTTTGGTTTCCATTGGCATGGAATAGCTTTTTCCATGCCTTCCTTTTCCATCTTTGTGTGTCTTTATAAGTGAAATGTGTTTCTTGTGGGCAACAGATCATCAGGTCTTATTTTTTAAATCCATTCTGCCACTCTATGTCTTTTGATTGGATAATTTAGTCTATTTATATTCAATGTCATTACTGATAAGTAAGGACTTACTCCTGCAGTTTTATTTGTTTTATGGTCTTCTCTTTCTTCTTTTCTTCCTGTCTTCCTTTTAGTGAAGGTGATTTTCTCTGGTTATATGACTCAGTTTCTTGCTTTTTATTTTTTGTGTATCCATTGTGTGTTTCTTGGTTTGCTCTTACCATGCAGCTTGCAAATACTATTTTATACCCCATTATTTTAAGCTGAAAAATGTAACACTGTTTGCATAAGCAAGAAATAAACAGGCAAAAAGAAATCTAAGTAAAACTCTGTATCTTAACTTCATGACCCCACTTTTACCTTTTGTTGTTTCTATTTATACCTTATTGTACTGTTTGTGTCTTGAAAAGTTGTTGTAGTTATTATTTTGACTTGCTCACTTTTGTCTTTCTACTTAAAATAGTTTATACACCACAATCCACATTATAATATTTTGTGTTTTTCTGTGTACTTACTGTTACCAGTGAGTTTTGTGCCTTCAGATGATTACAATATTGCTCATTAACATCTTTTACTTTCTGATTGAAGAATTCCCTTTAGCCTTTCTTGTAGGACAGGTCTAGTATTGATAAAATCCCTCAGCTTTTGTTCATTTGGGAAAATCTTTATTTCTCCACCATGTTTGAGGGATATTCTCACCAGATATACTATTCTAAAAGGTTTTTTTTCCCCCCTCGGCACTTTAAATATGCCATGCCACTCACTCATGACCTATAAGGTTTCCACTGTAAAGTCTGCTGCCAAATGCGTTGGAGCCCCATTATCTGTTATTTACTTTATTTTCTTGCTGCTTTTTGGATTCTTTCTTTATCCTTAACCTTTGGCAGCTTGATTATGAAATGCCTTGAGGTAGTCTTCTTTGGGTTAAATCTGTTCGGTGTTCTATAATCTTCCTGGGCTTGGATATTTACATCTTTCTCTAGGTTTGGGAAATTCTCTGTTATTATCCCTTGAATAAACTTTCTACCCCATCTCTTCCTGTACCTCCTCTTTAAGCCCAATAATTCTTAGATTTGCCCTTTTGGGGCTGTTTTCTAGATCCCTTAGGCATGCTTCATTGTTTTTCATCCTTTTTTCTTTTATGTCCTCTTACCGTGTACTTTCAATTAGCCTGTCTGTCTTCAGCTCACTAATTCTTTCTTCTGCTTGATCAGTTCTGCTATTAAGAGACTCTGATACATTCTACAGTATACCAGTTGCATTTTTCAGCTCCAGTATTTCCACTTGATTCTGTTTAATTATTTCAATCCCTCTGTTAAATTTGTCTGATAGAATTCTGAACTTCTTCTCTGTGCTGTCTTGAATTTCTTTGAGTTTCTTCAAAAAAGCTATTTTACATTCTCTGTACGAAAGGTCACATAACTCTGTTTCTCCAGGATTGGTCCTTAGTTTCTTACTTAGCTCATTTGATGAGGTCATGTTTTCCTGGATGGCCTTAACGCTTGTAGATGTTCATTTGTGTCTGGGCATTGAAGAGTTAGGTATTTATTGTAGTCTTCTCAGTCTGGGCTGGTTTGCACCTGTCCTTCTTGTGAAAGCTTTCCAGATATTGGAAAGAACTTGGATGTTGTTATCTAAGCTGTATCTGCTTTAGGAGGCATCCCAAGCCAGTACTACTTTAGTTTTTGCAGACTCGCAGAGGTTCTGCCTTGATGGTCTTGGATAAGACCCAGAAGAATTCTCTTTATTACTGGGCAGAGACTCTTGTTCTCTTCCCTTACTTTCTCCTAAACATACAAAGTCTCTATGTGTTCTGAGTCACCTAGAGCTGGGGATGGAGTGACACAAGCACCTTTGTGGCCACTGACAAAAGACTGAGCTGAGTCAGACCTGAAGTTAGCACAGCACAGGGTCTTGTCCAAGGCCTGCTGTAACCACTCCGTGCCACAGCCTATGTTCACTCAAGGCCCTGGGCCTCTACAATCAGCAGGTGGCAAAACCATCCAGGCCTGTGTTCCCTTCAGGGTGGCAAGTTCCCCCAAGCCACACATGGGGGCAGAGGTGCCATTCAGGAGCCAGGGACTAGAGTCAAAAAGTTTTCGAAGTCTACCTGGTATTCTATTGTCCTGCAGCTAACCTGTCACTCAAACCACAAGATGCAGTGCTTCAAACTCTTCCTTCCCCTTTCCAAAAGCAGAGGAGCCTTTTCCCATTGCCACCAACACTACAGACCCACAGTGAGTACTGCCAGCTACCATCCATGTTCCCTTAAGGCCCAAGAGCTCTTCGGTCAGCTCGTGAATGCTGCCTGGCCTGGGACTCACCATTTAGGGCACTGGTCTCCCCTCTGGCCCAAGGCAGGTCCAGCAATGCCATCCATGAGCCAAGTCCTGGAATCAGGGACCCCAAGAACCCACCTGATGCTCTACCCACCTGTGGCTGAGCTGGTACCTAAGGTGAAAGACAAAGTCCCCTTTACTTTTCCTTCTTCTTTTCTCTAGTGGAAGGAGTCTCATGCTGGGAACTTTTACTAGCTTGTGTTACATGAAAATTCCAAAATGAAAGCAGCCCGAATTTTGTGTTCATGTAGGATACATAATAACACCAACCACTGAAGTTCCAAAGATTTCTTTCAATTCCTTGAATCGTTAACTTTTTTCTTTTACAGAATGCTCTCACAGAAATGTCAGCATCATTTTTGATGATTTAATGACTAGATAATATCAAATATTGGTTGAGTAGTTACTCTATGCCAAGAAATTTCATGCATTATCTCAATTCATCCTCATAAAAATCTTATGAGGTAGTTACTATTATCATTCTCATTTCTCATATAAGGAAAATGAGCCTTAGAAATATTTGTCAAGCAGCCATGGGGGAATGTGGCAAGATGGCCAAATAGGAACAGCTCCAGTCTGCAGCTCTCAGTGAGACCAACACGGAAGGGGGGGTGATTTCAGCATTTTCAACTGGGGTAGCCAGTTCATCTCACTGGGACTGGTTAGGCAGTGGGTGCAGCTCACGGAGGGTGAGCAGAAGCAGGGTAGAGCATCACTTCACCCAGGAAGTGCAAGGAGCCAGGGGACCTTCCTCCCTTAGCCAAGGAGAGTCGCGAGGGACTATGGTACCCAGCCCAGATACTATGCTTTTCCCACGGTTTTTGCAATCCACAGATCAGGAGATTCCTTCATGTGCCTACACCACCAAGGCCCTGGGTTTCAAACACAATACTGGGCGACTGTTTGGGCAGACACAGAGCTAGACGCAGCGGTATTTTTCATACCCCAGTGGTATCTGGAACCCCAGCAAGACAGAACTGTTCACTCCTGTGGAAAGACGGCTGAAGCCAGGGAGCCCAGTGGTCTCGCTCAGTGAGTCCCACTCCCACAGAACCCAGCAAGCTAAGAACCACTGACTTGAAATTCTCACTGCCAGCACAGCAGTTGAAGTCGACCTGGGATGATTGAGCTTGGTTGGGGGAGAGGCGTCTGCCATTACTAAGGCCTTACTAGGCAGTTTTCCTCTGACAGTACTAAGAAGGCTAGGAGGTTTGGACTGGACAGAATTCACCATAGCATGGCAAAGCAGCTGTAGCCAGATTGCTTCTCTAGATTCCTCCTCACTGGGCAAGGCATCTCTGTAAAAATGGCAGCAGCCCCAGTCAGGAGCTTACAGATAAAACGTCTATCTTCCCTGGGGGAAGGGGCAGTGGTGGGCACAACTTCAGTGGACTTAAACTTTCCTACCTGCCAACTCTGAAGAGAGCAGCTGATCCTGACAAGGAGGATTCTCCCAGAACAGCACTCACGCGCTGCTGACAGACTGCCTCCTCAAGTGGGTCCCTGACCCCCGTGCCTCCTGACTGGGAGAGACCTTCCAACAGGGGTCAAAAGACACCCCATACAGGAGAGCTCCGACTGGCATATGGTTTCGAGTGATGGATGTTTAATAAATATTTAACCCTTCTTTTTTATTCATCATTGTAGTAAATACTCTTGAATCTATCTGTTTATATTTAAAGTGTGTTTCTTACAAGCACTTTATTGTTGGTTCTTGTGCTTTTATCCAATCAGAAAAACTCTGTCTTTTAATTGGAGTATTTAGACTATTTATATTTAATGTGATTATTGCTATTGTTGGATTTAAATCTATCATCTAACTGTTCATTTTCTATTTGTACTTTTGTTTTGTTCTCTTTTTCTTCTTTTAATAGTTTCTTTTGTATTGATTATTTCTAATGATTCCATTTTATTTCCTTCATTGGATTATTAAGTATAACTCTTTGTTGTTATATTTTAGTGGTTGTTTTAAGTTTTATAAAACATAGGGTTTAACTTACCACAGCCTGCCTTTGTATTAATTATGTTTTTATTTTCTGTATTTACTGACGTTTTGACCTCTGTGGGCCTAACTGATCCTAGACAGATTATCCTGTCAGAGCAAACCAATGTCTAGAGATAGTAAACAACTTGTCTATGAGTTACACCTTTCATACAAAAACCAACCAATCCAAAGCTCATAACCCCAACCACCTCCTTTATCAACCTCTTATACTCTGATTCACCATTTCCCTGCCCTAATCACCGAAGGGCCAGGTACCAGACAGCTAGAGACAGCCCTTACACTTCAGAACCTGCTAAAATGATGCAAACTAGCCAATCCCAAGCCTACTTTCCTGCCCTGAATTGCCTTTCCCACAGAAACAACAATACAGGCTCCTGTCGATGTTTTCCCCTCACTTCGTCTCCTGACCAGTCCTGGTGCTTATCTATGTGCCCCTCTATGTGCACCCCCTGCATAGTGTTCTGTGCCTCCTGCTTCTTGGTAACTATGAGCAAAATCTTTCTTCATGATAGTAATTTTTATATCTGCATGCCTTACCATATCTAAGTAAAACAAATTATAGGTATCTTTTTTAGTAAGCTTCAAGTTATATTAATCATCATAAATATGGTAAAAGAACATTACAATGTTCAACTTCCATTTCTCTTCTCCTGGCCCTTGTGCTACTGTTGTCATATTTTACTTAAACATATTAAGAAATGTTATAATTCCTCATTATTTTTTGTTTTGAAAATTTAACATTCTGTCAAAGAGATTTAAAACTAAGAAACAGTTGTTATACTTTTCCATGTAGTTACTGTTTCTGATGCTATTCATTCTTTTGCATAGATCCAGATTTCAGTCTGATATCATTTTCTTTCTTCTTGAAAGACATCTGTTAACATTTCTTATAGAACGGGTCTACTGATGATGAATTTCCTTTGGATTTCATATTAGTAAAAGTCTTTATTTTACCCTCATTTTTTTAAAGATATTTTCTCTGGGTAAAGAATTCTAGGCTTACAGGTCTTTTTTTTTTTTTTTTTTTTCCAATACTTTGAAGATGTTGCTTTTTTGTCTTCTGACTAGCATTGTTTCAACAAGAAATTTGTTGTCATCTTCATTCCACTGTATGTAATGTGCCTTTCCCTCTGGATGATATTAAGATTTTTCTTTTCATCACTGTTTCAAGTAACTAGGTTATGATGTGCCTTGGTGTAGTTTTCTTCATGTATCTTGTGTTTGGGGTTTTTAAACTTCTTAAATCTGTGGGCTTATTGTTTTCCTCAAATTTGGAAGAACTTGGGCCATTATCTCTTCAAATATTTTTTCTGTTCTTCCCCTTCTTTCCTTTTTTTCTAATTACATGTGTATTATTCCTTTTGAAATTGTTCTGCAGTTCACCAATGCGCCATTCATTTTTTTCCCAGTTTTTTCTTTGTTTCATTTTGAATAGTTTCCATTGCTATGTCTTCAAGTACATCAATAAGCATGCTCTCCCCCAGCATCACTTCATCTCTCAGTCAACCACTCTGCCTCGCTCTGTTTCCAGAAGTTATCTATAACTGGACAAACCTGAGCAACCATGCCCAGTAGGCACAGAGGTGCAAAACAAACATCCTGAGAGCTTTGTCATGTCCAGCTCCCTGTGGAAGGTGCTGGCTGTTCTCCCCATATGATCATTCTTGGGCTATTTACCTAATATCACAGAATCATAAAATCCCATAGCCACTTACAATCCCCAGAACCAAGCCACCCTACCTGAGTTCCCCACAGCATTCCCAGGACAATGCTCACTCTAATCCTCCAGCTACTAAAAACTTACTACCCAAAGGCCTCCATTGTATCTTTTGTTCAATTTATTATAAAATTCTCCCCAAAGATGAGCTGAAGTCTCTGTCCCTATAATTTCCACTTATCAATTTATCAACTTTGTTATTCAAGGAACCATCATTGATCACATACTAAGTGCTAGACTCTCCATTAGTCTAAGATACTAATTGATGACCTCACAGAACTTGGCATCTAGTTTAAAAGACCACACATACATCAACCACAGCTGGCCATAGAGGCTTAAAGGACAGGCTTTCAAATTAAACTACCTGATCAGGTAAGGCTTCCTTGAAGAGGGAGTGGAAGAGCAGGACTTTGAAAGCGAGTGAAGAGTTAGCTAAATGAAGAAGGGATTTGGGGAGGGTGCCAAGAGAACACAAAATATCAAAGCATAGATTTGTCAAACAACCCAACAGACTGTTAGAAGAGCAGGTGTTTGCTATGGCCCAAATAAAGGGATAATAGGAATGTAGATGGGCAAGAAAGCCAGGCAAAGAAAGACATATCTTACTGGAAGTGATTGCTGATGGGTAACAGAAGGGCTAAAGGGGATGGTGCAATGATTGCGCCTCTGAGAATATGTATTAGGCTAAATAATGACCCCCAAGGATTTTTACATCTTAATTTCTGAAACCTGTGAATGTTATCTTATATACAAAAAGGGCTCTGAAGTTCTGATTAATTTAAGAATCTTGAGTTGGGGAGGTTATCTTGCATTATCTCAGTGACCCTAAATGCAATCACAAATGTCCTTATAAGAAGGAAGTAGAGAATTTGATTATGGAAGAAAAATAGGCAATGTGATGATGAAAGCAGAGATTGGAGCGATATGCTTTGAAGATGGAGGAACGGGCAATAAGCCAAGGAATACATGAGGCCACTAGAAGCTGAAAAAGTCAAGGAAACAGATTCTCTGTTCAGAGCCTACAGAAAGAACCAACTCTGTTGATACTTTGCTTTTAGCCCCATCAGACTTCTGGCCTCCAATATTTTAGGAGAATAAATTTGTGTTGTTTTAAACCACTAAATGTCTGATTTATTTATAGTAGCAATAGCAAACCAATGCATAGCACTTAAGCCAAAGATTACAGAATTGAATTTCTCATTTACTATGGTGCAGTTACAGGAAATCAATAACAAAGGACTCCAAAGGTTGGGAAATATAGCAAAAAGCACACTCATCTGCCTCAGTGATGACTCCTAGAAAGGACATCTCCTTTTATCTCAAATACAAGTTTGCTGTACACCGTCATGGGTTCAAACCCTCTGCTACCTGCTAGCTGTGTGGCCTTGAGTAAGTTACTGAACCATTCTGAGCTTATCTCATCTGCAAAAATGAGACAATTGTACATATCTCACGGGGTTTCTGTAAAATAAAGGATATGAAAGGAGGAAAGGTAGGTAATTCATATTAAGATCCTAGAAAGTGCCAAGTACCAAATACCCAAGAAGAAGGACATGGCTGAGGTGGAAACAGGAAAGATCTTAATGATGGTTATTTTGAAATGAAATCCAGATCTGTTAGCTAGGGTAGATGTCAAAGGCTTCATCCAGCGGGTGCCACACACCGACAAGGGCACCTGGGCAAGGAGAACAATGAGATAATGGCCACAACTGGAATGAGGAGGGGGTAGGAGTGACCTTGGAGACAGCAGTTGAAAGGATTACATTTTACCAAGAAGACTGAGATGTTTAAGGGGCAAAAACCAAGAAATCTTATTCCAGAAGGTTTTTTCTAAATAAAATTGAAGGATATGGGATGAGGTTAGAAATGGACTGTTTCCCTAAAGAGTAAACAGCAAGGACATTATTTGAGACATACCTGAGAATAGCTGAGACACAGTTCTAGCTCTAATACTAAAAGAGCTAACGTTAAGAAAATATCCAGAAAATGCGTGGAGATCCCAAGAAGGACCTCACCCAAAATGTCTCTGGAGAAGCCCTTCTTGCATCTCTTCCTGCATCCCTAAACTTCTAATATCCAAGAGATTTGCTGGGAACCTCCAAGAGCCTATCTAGATATTCCCAGCACCCAGGCATAGGAAATATTCAAGGTTTCCAAGGAGTGAAGATGACAATGCTGAAGGTTAGAAGCGTAGGGGAATTGTGGTGTGGATGCTTAGGAGAAAAAAAAACCCTTGGCAGGGCGTGGTAGCTCATGCCTGTAATCCTAGCACTTTGGGAGGCCGAGGCGGGTGGATCACCTGAGGTCAGGTGTTCGAGACAAGCCTGGCCAACATGACGAAATCCCGTCTGTACTAACAATACAAAAATTAGCTGGGTGTGGTGGCAGGCACCTATAATCCCAGCTACTGAGGAGGCTGAGGCAGGAAAATCGCTTGAACCCAGTGGGTGGAAGTTGCAGTGAGTCAAGATCGCACCACTTCACTCCAGCCCGGGCGAAAAGAGTGAAACTCTGTCTCAAAGAAAAAGAAAAAGAAAAAACAACCCTTGTCCAAGCCTTAAACTGGGGAAAAATTTTTCAGTATTGGAGTAAGCTGTATCAGTATACCTACATATTACATACAACTCTCTAGAAATCTTTGAATTCTGAGATTCATACGTCATCCCATTTTATAAGTCATTATCCTAATGACGAATAGACACTCTTTCACTTAGTATGCATAAGAAATTTCTACGGAACCAGAAATCTGATAGTATTGCTGTATTAGGCCATTTTGCATTGCTATAAAGAAATACCTGAGGCTAGTTAATTTATAAAGAAAAGAGCTTTTATTTTGGCTCATGGTTCTGCAGGCTGTAATGAAACATAGTGCCAGCATCCACTTCCGGAGAAGCCTCAGAAAGCTTATAATCATGGAAGAAGGCAAAGGGGGTGCCAGCACATCACAGGGCAAGAAAGGGAGCTGGAGAAAGGGAGGGGAGGTTCCAGGCTCTCTTAAACAACTGGGCCTCACATGAACTCATAGAGTAAGAATTCACTTATTACCACAAGGTCAACATCAAGCCATTCATGAGGGATCCTCTCCCATGACCCAACGCCTCCTACCAGGCCCCACCTCTAACATCGGGAATCACACTTCAACATGAGATTTGTAAGGGACAAACATCCAAACCATATCATTCTGTCCCTGGTCCCTCAAATCTCATGTCCTTCTCACACTGTAAAATACAATCATCTATTCCCACCAGTTTCCCAAAGTGTTAATTTGTTCCAGCATCACTCAAAAATCTAAAGTCCAAAGTCTCATCTGATTCTCAAAGCAATTTCCTTCAACCTATGAGCTTATAAAATCACACACGAGCTATTTACTTCTAAGATGCAATGGTAGTAGAGGCATTGAGTAAACATTTCCATTCCAAAAGGGAAAAATCAGCCAAAAGAAAAGGACAAGAGGCCTATCCAAGTCTGAAATCCAGCAAGGCAGTCATTAAATCTTAAAGTTCCAGAATAATCTCCCTTGGATCCATGTCCACATCCTGGGCATGCTAGTGTGAGAGGTGGGTTTCTAAGGCTTTGGGAAGCTCTGCCTCTATGGTTGTGCAGGGTGCAGACTCTGTGGCTATTCTCACAGATTGGAGTTGAGTAGCTGTGGCTTTTCCAGGCTCAAGATGCAAGCTGCCAGTGGCTCTACCATTCTGGGATCTGGAGGGTGGTGGCCCCTTTCCACAGCTCCACTAGCCTGCTCCCCAGTCGAGACTCTTGTCGGGGCTCCAATACCACATTTTCTCTTGGCACTGTCCTAGTAGAGCCTCTCTGTGGGGGCTGTACCCTTGAAGCAGGCTTCTTCCTGAGCACCCAGGCTTTTCCATACATGCTCTGAAATTGAGGTGGAAGCTGCCAAGCCTCCTTCAATCTTGCATTCTGCACACCTGCAGGCTTAGTACCATGTGGAAGCTGCCAAAGCTTATGGCTTGCACCCTTCAGAGCAATGGTCCAAGCTGTACCTGAGCCCCTTTGAGCTGAAGCTGGAGCTGGAGTGGCCAGGGTGTGAGAGCAGTGTTCCAAGGCTGCACAGGGCGGAAGGGCCCTGGGCCTGGCCCCTGAAAACATTCTTTCCTCCTAGGCCTCTGAGCTTGTGATAGGAGGAGCTGCCTTGAAGATTTCTGAAATGCCTTCATGGCCTTTTTCCCATTGTCTTGGATTTTATTAGCCAAGAGCTATTATCCAATAAAAGGTATTATTATGTAATAATGTATAATTGGATAATAGCTCTTGGCTCCCTTTTAGTCATGCAAATACATCTGGCAAGTAGTTCCTCCATAGGCCACTTGAATTCCTCTCCTGAAAACATTCATTCCTTCTTTGCCACATGTGAATTTTCCAAATTTTTATGCTCCACTTTTTTTTTTTTTTTTTTTTTTCTTTTGACTGAGTTTTGCTCTGTCACCAGGCTGGAGTGCAGTGGTGTGATCTCAGCTCACTGCAACATCCGCCTCCTGGGTTCAAGCGATTCTCCTGCTTCAGCCTCCCGAGGAGCTGGGACTACAGGCATGCACCACCACGCCCAGCTAATTTTTGTATTTTTAGTAGAGATGGGGTTTCACCATATTGACCAGAATGGTCTCAATCTCTTGACCTTGTGATCCGCCCTCCTTGGCCTCCAAAGTGCAGGGATTACAGGCTTAAGCCACTGCACCCAGCCTCTACTTATCTTTTAAATGTAAGTTCCAACTTTAAGTTATTTCTTTCCTCCCATACATAACTGTGGGCTGTTAGAAGCAGCCATATCACATCCTGAACACTTTACTGCTTAGAAATTTCTTCTGCCAGATACCCTAGGTCATCATTCTTAAGTTCAATCTTCCACAAATTCCCAGGGCATGGATACAATGCAGCCAAGTTCTTTGCTAAGGCATAGCAAAGGTGACCTTTGCTCCAGTTCCAAATAGCTTCCTCATTTTTATCTGAGATCTCCGCAGCCTGACCTTTACTATCCATATATCTATCAGTATTTTGGTCACAACCACATAACAAGTCTCTAAGAAATTCCAACATTCCCCCATTTTCCTGTCTTCTAAGCCCTCCAAACTCTTCCAACCTCTGACCATTACCCAGTTCCCAAGCTTCTTCAACATTTTCAGGTATCTTTATAGCAACACCCCACTTGTATCGATTTTCTGTTAGTGAATTTTTGCTTTGCTATAAAGAAATACCAGAGACTAATTACTAGGTAATTAGTAAAGAAGAGAGATTTAATTAGCTCACAGTTCTGCAGGCTGAACAGGAGGCATGGTGCTGGCATCTGCTCCTGGTGAGGGCCTCAGGGAGTTTGCAATCATGGTGAAAGGCAAAAAAGGAGTTGGTGTATTACATGGCAAGAATGGCAGCAAGAGAGAGAAGGGAACAAGAGAGAGAAGGGAAGGGGAGGTTCCACACTTTTAAACAACCAGCTCTCACTTGAACTACAAGAGCAAGAACTCACTCATTACAATGAGGATGGCACCAAGCAATTCATGAGGGATCTGGCCCCATGACCCAAACAGCTCCCATTGTGCTGTGGATTACATTTCAGCATGAGATTTGGAGGGGACAAATATTCAAACCTTATCAGTTACACTCACACGCACATGCAGACACACAGAGAAAAAAGGGTGAGTAGACTGTAGTCCCAGCTACAATGGAGGTTGAAGCAGGAGGATTGCTTAAACCCAAAAGTGGCCGGGCGCGGTGGCTCAAGCCTGTAATCCCAGCACTTTGGGAGGCCGAGACGGGCGGATCACAAGGTCAGGAGATCGAGACCATCCTGGCTAACCCAGTGAAACCCCGTCTCTACTAAAAAAAATATAAAAAACTAGCCGGGCGAGGTGGCGGGCGCCTGTAGTCCCAGCTACTTGGGAGGCTGAGGCAGGAGAATGGCGTAAACCCAGGAGGCGAAGCTTGCAGTGAGCTGAGATCTGGCCACTGCACTCCAGCCTGGGCGACAGAGCGAGACTCCGTCTCAAAAAAAAAAACCCAAAAGTTTGAGGCTGCAATGAGCCCCTACACTCCAGCTTGGGCAACAGAGTGAGACCTTGTCTCTTAAAAAAAAAAAAAAAAGTGGGGAGAAGACAGATACGGGGCAGGGAAGGCAGAGGGAGGATGAAGAGTCAGGGGTGGAAATCTAATTCAACTTTAGCCAGAAGCATTCCCTGACACTGCTCACCAGCCTGAACTTTCCACATTAGTACAGACTTATGGCTCCTTAAGAGAAAGGAGTGGGGAAAGGACAGTTCTGCCTCATGCCTTTATCAGGGACTCCTCCCTTCTTTCTATTTACTGGCTGTGATCAAACATCTAAGCTTTATAAAGCAAGCTAGTGGCTGTCCTTTCCAATACCTCACTCAGCACACCTTCCGTCGCCCGAACAAGCATCCAATGAGGAAAATGAACACACTGCTCCTCGTGAGCTTATCTTTTCTCTACCTCAAAGAGGGTAAGTTTGAACAATGCGGGTGGAGGGAGGCAACTTAGGGGTGCTGTTCTCTAAACCTCTACTCTCCAAGTCTCACTCACATGCTCCAGCTCAGACCTGAAGACTCAGTACAATCTGAGTTTCAGGATATCAGAGAGATCATATACAACATACTAATCCGGAAGAAAATGTACTGATTGCAGGGAAACAGGACAGCAAATTTCTGATTTCGTATTAATTGACTTTTCATCCATACTTACCTCATTTTGGTCCCTTACTTTCTTAATACACTTTTCTCCTTTATTCTCTCCTACACTCTCCTCGTTTTCCTTTCCTCTGGCTGCTTCTCAGTGTATTTCGTAGGATTCTTTATTCTAACTGATCATTAAACACTGGGATACCTCAAGGCTTTATGCTATCCAGTCAGACCCTCTTCTATATCCACTTATCCACTTCCACGGCTTCCATTACAATCTACATGCTGAAAATGCCCAGTTTTATATCCTAGCC
This sequence comes from Rhinopithecus bieti, assembly GCF_001698545.2. Lineage (NCBI taxonomy): Eukaryota > Metazoa > Chordata > Mammalia > Primates > Cercopithecidae > Rhinopithecus > Rhinopithecus bieti. The sequence goes on from NW_016810565.1 coordinate 444,483, forward strand.
AGATTTCTATGCTGAGCTTTAGTCTTTCATCAATAAACACCTCTTACACTTGGAAGTCACCCTTGAAATCTCCCTCTCCCTTAACACTCACTAAAAATTAGTGAATGATTCCTACGCTTTCTACCTATCAAATGTGATTCAAATATGATTATATTTCTACCTTATATTTCTATTTTGCTACCTTTTGACACTTAGTAAGACATAATAAACCATAAAAGAATTATAAGAAAATATGACATAATCTGTTTAGTTACAAGCTTAGAAATGAGAAAGGCCTTTCTAACTATGACTCAAAATCCAGAGCTCTTAAAAGAAAAACTGACAAATTTGACGCATGAAAATCAAAATATTCCTCATGGCAAAAATAAAAAATGTAACTCACATCACAAACAAATGGCTCATATCCCTGATATGTAATGCCTCCTTTAAAAAAATCAAAAAGGAAAAGGCCAACAACCTAATAGAAAATGGGCAAAGTGTGTAGACAGTTCACACAAAAGAAAATTAAAATGGTTATTAAACATATAAAAAGTGCTCAATCTCACTCATACTAAGAAAAATGCAAATTAAAAGAACACTGAAATACCATTTTAGACCTATCAGATTGGCAACATCCAGGAGTTTCGTAAAATACTTGAGTATTACAGTTGTGGTGAGACAAGAATTTTCCAAGCATTGATAGCAAGAGAATAAATAGTTACATCTCCTCTGGCAGGCAATTCGGCAATACCTATCAAAATTAAGAAAGTGTTTACTTTTTAATCCAGCAATTCTGCTGGTATGAAATTATGTTACAGATATACTCCGACACAAATGAAATATGTTCAGCATTATTTATTGCAGCAAATAATATCAAAAAATGCAAATAACTTAAATTCTCTTAAGAGACTGGTTAAAGCATGGTACACTACAATGGAACATGATACATTTAGTATACATTATTCAAAAAATCAAAGTGCAGAGTATGTATAGTATACTACCAATTATGAAAAGGGGTTAAAAAGATACATGTGCATATTTATATTTGCTTGAATATACTGAAAATCAATCTAAAAGATATAAAAGAAATGAATAAAACTGGTTTCCTTTATTTGGCAGATGAAAACTGGATAACTAGCTGGCAAGAATGGGAGATCAACTTTACATAACATTCTTTTTCTATTACTTACTATTTAGTCACATCAACGTATTATCTATTTTTAAATAATGTATTTTTAAAATGTTGAAGTTGGAAATACTCAGAGATTAAAGACCAAAGAGACAATTATTCGAAGGGCATTATCAGTGTACTGCGCAGCCTGCTCCAACTCCAGTGAGAGAGACAAGCCTCATGAAAGTTGCTTCAGGGAGAAATTGATAGTGTCCCCCGGTGTTTGGAAGGTACAGTGGGCTTGAGGAACCTAAAGGTGAGAGGGAGCCTGAGGCTACAGCCCTGAAATGGTGGAACTAAGAGACAGCTGAGCTGCATTACATACAAGCAGGGAGGATATGCACACATTCCCCTGGATCTGACCTGGGCCATGCCATATCAAGCAACTCAGTCTTGAGCTGTTTAAAGTTCTATCCAAGAGGACTGTCTGGAGGAACAAGGTATTCTAGCAAGGTGTGGGCCACTAGCTTCTTCCAGCTGAGAGAAAATATAACCACCAGCTGCAGGAAATACACCACCCACGATACAGTAGTGGACTTGAATATTTTTGTTGGGGAAATCCTGAAGAACCCACAAATGTTCCCCTGACTCAAGGAACTCAAGAAAATGAGTTCTCCTGGCTCAAGAAAATGAGTCAGCTTTTATTAAACACAAAGTCCAAGAGACTGGGTTTTAAATAACTACCATGGACAAAAGATGATGGCACCAGAGCCAGTCCGATGAAATCTTTCCTGTCCTTTACCTGTCCCCCTCCCTCTCACCAACTGAAATGGGTCAGAAACTATCACTTATAAGCCAGAGGTGAGTAGGAGAAAACCAAGAAGAGAAATAGAGAAAAAGTCAAAGCCACCCTCTCCTGCCCATTACAAACACCTAAGCAAGCCTGAGCTATGTGTCTGTGCATACGTGTGTGCGTGTGGGTGGGTGTGCATGGGCATGCATGCAGGGAGAGCGGGTTGCTGGTGAGAAATGTGGGCTTTTAATGAAATAGAGCTATTTTATTATTATTGCATGGGACTCGATGCATAAATTACTGAACCCAAATTATTCTTATGCCCAAAAGTGATGGCAAGACTTTTTTTTTTTTTTTTTTCTAAAAGTACATAGACAAGTTAGCAGCCTTGCCTGAAATTACCTGCAGGACTAGGAGAACTAGCTTTAGAAAGAATACTCAAATGGGTAGTGGGCAGAAGAATAAAATTGTTTTCTGTTTGCCCCTTTTAAGTCCCATATTGACCTGCTAGATAAATGTAAATAGGATCAGATTACTTCCTTGCTTAAAATTTTCAATAAATTCCCATTGCTCATGGATCAAAAACCATACTCATGTCTTTGGCCTAGGAGGGCTCAGGAAGTTGAATCTCTGCTCACCTGCCCAGCCGTGTCTCATAGCACAACCCACTCCATTCTGTGCCCCAGTTACCTTAGCATTTTTGTTCCTCAGCAGACAAGCTTCTTTTCATTGCTATCCCCTCTGCCTGAAATGTTCTTCACTCTGCCCACATCACACCACCCACTTACATGGCTGACTCTTATTTACGATCAGGCCTCACCTTACAGCCCACTCCCCACAGAAACCTTTCTTGGCTCTCTAAAATACGTTAGTTCTTCCCTCTTAAATGCTCTCATTGCATGTTTAACTATTTCTTGATATTATAATACAATTGTACTTATTTGGAGGGATTGTTTAATGCCTGTGTCTCCAGCATGTATGTAAACACTTGTTTATCTTTGCATTCCCAGCACCTAAAAAATGTCCAGAATGTGGAAAATGCTCAAAAATCAGCAACTAACATCATCCTTTCCCTCTAAATAAGAGGAAAAGAGAAGGATGTTCACACTTACCACTTTAATTCAACATTGTTGAGTGAAGGGAAAATGAATAAATTTTAGGGTTTCGCAAAGGCAATTGGATTTATCATTAAGAGGTTGTTAGCAAAAAGATAGTTCTTGATGGAATAGTGAGAATGGAATTCAGAATGAAGAGATGCCACAAGACCATTCCCAAAATTGGACATAAATCAATACCACTCAAGTTCTCCTGGGCTCCATATAAGTTCTGATTCTATAACCTTGGAACGTCTGAGATGAAGATTGAAATACTCTACTTTCTTTCCCCATCATCACTATCACTTAGTTCTTAAATCTAAATTACCCATAGGTTCCAATGTCATCTCCCTACCCTGCATCTCCTCTCCTCTTACTTCCTGGTCACAGGGACTCCCAAATCAGTCTCTCTGCCTGGTTGCAATTATTCCCTGAAAAAAAGAGAAAGGCCAGACCAAGCCAGATGGAGCTATCAGAGGGTGTAATCTCAGTCAGTGCACTCTAAACATGCCATTTTCATTCCTACCTCTGTGTTCTCCCTCATTATGACTACCTATCTGGAACACCTTCTCTGCCCATCCCCTGCCCCCACCTACCCAAGTTTAACCTACATCTCAAGAGCCCGCTCAAGTCTTTAGCTAAAGTATTCCCCTATTTTTCCAGCTCACAGTAATCTGCCTGTTGCTATACTCTTAATCTGCATCACAGGATTTATCTGGTTGACTATATATTATCTTTGCTGTTCTTTTATTATTTCACGTTTATCTTGCCTTCAAATATAAATGGACCCTATTCAGGTCACAGAGGCTGTGTCTCATCTTTTTTGTCCACCTCCTAGCTTAACTTACAAAGCTAAATTAATCAAGAATTCCACAAATACCAGCTAATGGAGTGAGTGGACAGTATAGTCAATACGCAACCTCTTACTGATGCTGAAAACTCACTTTCCCATTGTCCCACGATCCAGCCTGAATATTCTATTCTCTCCACCCTGCAGTTATGGGTCTGAAGTGTAATACCTGCATATACACAGAAGGATGGAAGTGTATGGCAGGCCGAGGCACTTGCATTGCAAAAGAAAATGAGTTATGTTCAACAACAGCCTATTTCAGGGGTAAGTGGGGCTCATGAAGACTCCAAAAATGCCTGCAAAGAACCATCACTCTTGCTAGTGCCTGGAATGAAGAACTCAATATCATTTAGTCCTGCTAGGAGGTAAGGCAAGGAATAAAAGAGGGGGCAAGAAGGGATAATTTTCAACTTCGCACTGTGTAGGGTTTGGTATCCAGAGCCAGTCACAGTGGCGATTGGGAACATGAACCCAGGAGCCAAGGAAAGAGACCCAGTGTTAAGTGCTATTCCTCTTGGTGGTGAGTTTTAGTAAGTCACTATTAAGGCAATCTCCTCCAGCATTTATAACAGGCTTCTTCATTTTTAGGAGACAAACATATGTACTCAACACATATGTGTAAGTATAAGTGCCAGGAAGAGGAGTACTCCAAAAGAGGCCTGTTGAGAGTGACACTGTGCTGTGACAGAAACTTCTGTAACGTCTTCTAATGGAGCTTAGGAACTTGCAGAGGATCATCTGATCAAGATCCAGAATCAAGACCAACCAGCATGAACTGTTTTATTTCCCACACCAAATTCCACATTGGCCTAAGATCCCAGAGAGAGCTGCAGGGGCTGTGTCCTCACTGCAATGAAGGGGCTCCTCACACCCAACCTCCACCACTAGATCCCTAAAACCATGAACATGGAAACAAAATCCTCCATGAGCTATGCTTACTCTTTTGTCTTCTACTCCTGATTTCTGATTTCTATCCCTGTGGTAGACTAAATAATGGACCCCCAAATATTTCTACATCCTAATCTCTGGAACCTGTGAATGTTACCTTATATGGCAAAAGGGACTTTGAAAATGTGATTAAGGATCTTGAGAAGGGGAGGTTACCTTGCATTATCTGGGGGGCCCTAAGTGCAATCAAAATGTCCTTGTAAGATGCAAGTAAAGGGAGATATGACGCAGAAGAAGAAAAGATGATGTGATGATGGAAGCAGAGATTGGAGTCACGTGCTTTGAAGATGGAGGAATAGGCCATAGGCAAAAAACTAGAGGCCATTAGAAGCTGAAAAAGTCAAGGAAATAGGTTCTCCCCTCAGAGCCTCCAGAAACCAGCCCTGCCGACACCTTGATTTAAGCCCTGTAAGACTCATTTTGGATGCCTGGCTTCCAGAACTTTAAGGGGGTGTTGTTTTCAGCCGCTAAGTGTGTATTGTTTTAAAACACTAAGTTTGCAATAACTTATTATAGCAGCAATGGGAAACTAATACAATCCAAATAAACTTCTAGGAATTCAAATCATTGGTAAGCCTGAGTACCCAGGGGTCAGTCTAGGTGACAACAGTATCCACCACTCAGGGCCTACGCTGACCTGCAGGAAGAGAGGAATACAGAGCAAGTGCTATGAATGAATGTGGAGATCAATTTATGGATTTTAAACTTCACGACATGCTGCAGATAATCCTTTAGGTATATCTGTAGTAAACGGTGCCTCGCTATGTTCTGAAGCAATCAAACATGATGTCCTAATAGCTCAATCTGTCAGTTCCTCATTAGCTCGTGTACTCACTGAAATTCTTTTAACAGGTAATGTCCCTGTATTAGTCTGTTTTCACACTGCTGGTAAGGATATACCCAAGACGGGGCAATTTACCAAAGAAAGGGGTTTATTGGACTTACAATTCTACGTGGCTGGAGAAGCCTCACAATCATGGCAGAAGGTGAAAGGCACGTCTCACATGGTGACAGACAAGAGAAGAGAGCTTGTGCAGGGAAACTCCCCCTTATAATAACCATCAGATCTCGTGAGACCTCCTATCATGAGAACAGCACAGGATAAACCTGTCCCCATGATTCAATTACCTCCCACCAGTCCCTCCCACAACACGTGGGAATTCAAGATGAAATTTGGGTGGGGACACAGCCAAACCATATCAGTCCCCTTCTTAAAACTCTCCTCTCTTAGCTCCTATGACTGTACATTTGTAGTTCTCCTACCTCTCTGAAGAATCCTCAGTGAGGGTCTCTGGGGACATTGTTTTGATTTGTTATTGTTTTTATATTCAGATCTTTAACCTATGTGAAGCCACCTTTGTAATATTGCCTTAAGTAAAGATCCAGTATTATTTTCTCCATAGAATGAGTCAGATTTTTAAACACCATTGACTACAAAGTCTATTCTTTCTACATTCACTTGTTATACAATTTTTATCATTAATTATAAAGGAAAAAAATCACCGTTTTTTCTACTATACTGTCTCACACACAACACTTCTGACACGAAACACATGGGGTTTTCCACACCAACAAATTATCCAATTCCCCAGTGCATACTGACTGAGTGCTCTAAAATTTAACTCAATTCTGACACTAATCGTCTAGAGTTAGTTCAGATCCCACAGACAAACGGCTTAGTCCCACAAGACTGCCCCCCAACTGCAGACGCCAATCACAAATTGTGGGTCCTCAGATTACACACAACTTAGGTCCAAACTGGAAATTCCCACATTCCCGTCCTCAAGTTCAATAATTTGCTAGAACAGCTCACAAAACTGAGGAGATAATTTGCTTATGATTATGGATTTATTGCAAAGGATATATTAAAGGACACAGATGCACAGCCAGATGAAGGGGTACATAGGGCAAGGTCTGGAAGGGTCCTGAGCACAGGGGTTTCTGTCCTTGTGGAGTCTGGAATGCACCACCCTTCCAGCACACAGATGTGTTCTTGTTCACCACGCATTAGCTCCAAAAACCCTTTTAATTAGTAATTTTTAATGGTGGATTCATTGCATAGACATGATTGATTATTAATAAATGATTGGCCACTGGTGATTAATTCAGCCTCCAGTCCTCCCGTCTCCAGAGGTCGAGAGGCAGGGCTGAAAGTTCTAACCCTCTAATCACACGGTTGATTCCCTTGGCAACCAGCCTTTATTCTGCGGTTATTTAAAGGCTTTGCAAAAATCACCTCACTAATATAAACTCAGGCATGGTTGAAGGATTTGTTGTAAGACATGCAAATGCTTCATGAACCAAGGACAAAATACCAAATATTACAATACGAGTTGCTCCTATTTCTCTTATCACTTAGAAAATTACAAGCATTATAGGAGCTCTGTGCCAGGACATGGACAAAAAGACCAAAATATACAGTTTACCCTTGAACGACATGTGGGTTAGGAGTACTAACCCCTGTACAGTCTAAAATCCACATATAACTTTTGACTACCCAAAAACTTTACAAACAGCCAATTAATACTTATTTTGACATTGTAAGTATTATATACTATATTCTTACAATAAAGTAATCTAGAGAAATCTAGAGAAAAGAAAATATTAAGAAAATCATAAGAAACAGGAAGTACACTTACTATTCATTAAGTGGAAATCACCTTCATAGAGGTCTTCATCCTCATTGTCTTTACACTGAATAGGCTGAGGAGGAAGTGGAAGAGGAGGGGCTGGTCTTGCCATCTCAGGGGTGGCAGAGGCAGTAGAATCCACATCTAAGGAGACTCTCAGAGTTCAACCCTGTGTTGTTCCAGTATCAATTCTGTATTTATTATATCACAGTATCATATACATACAAATATGTTTGTGTGTGGCCATGTGTGTGCGTGTATATAAAATTTTCCATTCTAGGCTGGGCACGTTGGCTCACACCTGTAATCCCAGCACTTCGGGAGGCCGAGGCAGGCGAATCATGAGGTCAGGAGATCGAGACCATCCTGGCTAACACGGTGAAACCCTGCCTCTACTAAAAATACAAAAACTTAGCCGGGTGTGGTGGCGGGCGCCTGTAGTTCATCTACTCGGAGGCTGAGGCAGGGGAATGGCGTGAACCCGGGAAGCGGAGCTTGCAGTGAGCCAAGATCACGCCACTGCACTCCAGCCTGGGCAACAGAGCAAGACTCCGTCTCAAGATAAAAAAAAAAAAACTTTCCATTCTATTCCATTCTCTATTCATGCTATGGTCTGAACGTTTGTGTCCCACCAAAATTCATATGCAGAAACCTAATCCCCAGTGCAATAGCATTAAGAGATAGGGCCCTTCAGAGGTGATTATGTCATAAGGATGGGGACCTAATGAATAGGATTGCTGTCCTTATGAAAGAGGCCAGAGGGAGCTTGTTTGCCCCTGCCACCATGTGAGGACACAGCAAGAAGGCATCACCTGGAAAGCAGAGGGTGAGCCCTCACCAAACATGTAATTTGTTTGTACCTTAATCTCCGGTTTCCCAGCCCCTAGAATTATAAGCAATAAATTTGTATTGTTTATAAATTACCGAGGATATGGTATTTTTGTGATAGCAGCCCAAACACACTAAGACAATTTGTTTTCGAATGAATACTATGCTATTTTTTTTCTATAGTTTTGTAGAATGTCTTTAAATCTGGTAGGGAAAGTTCCCTCGTTGTGCCATTTCTTTGTCTGTTGGCTCTCAGTTCCATTCCTGCCCATTACTGCTCTTCTCTGAATTGCAGGAAATTCGAAACCAGCCTGTGGCTCTGGCAGTGGCAGCAGCAAACAACTGCAGGAGACTGCCAGCTAACATAATAGCACCGTATTCATGGCATCTGTGGCAGCAAATCCAACAGCATCAGCACCTTCTGCTCTGCAAAAATATAGGTTCCTGGCTTCCTGAAAAGTGGCGACGACAATATTACACAGGCAGCTTCAGCAGCAGGCTCTCCCTCGCCTCAGTTACCCTGCAGCACTTATGGACTCTAGATAATACCAAGTTCCCTTTGCTCCTGCAGCCCTAGGGATGATAACAGCTTCTCACAGGTACGGATCTCTGGGGAACAGCATTGTTCCCTTTTTGGCTCCTTCAATCTCTCAACACTTTTGTAACCATTTTCTTGTATTTAATTCCCCTTGCTTGAAAACCTAGAAATGTGAATGTTTCTTTTTTTTTTTTTTTCCATAGCTCTTGGGGTCCAAGTGGTTTTCGGTTACACGGATGAATCGTATATTGGTGAAGTCTGAGATTTTAGCATAGCTGTCACCTGAGTAGTGTATACTGCACCCAATATATAGTTTTGGGAGTTTTGTTTTGTTTTGTTTGAGATGAGTCTCACTCTGTCGCCCAGGCTGGAGTGCAATGGTGTAATCTTGGCTCACTGCAACCTCCACCTCCTGGGTTCAAGTGATTCTCTTGTCTCAGCCTCCCAAGTAGCTGAGATTACAGGCGTGTGCCACCACACCTGGCTAATTTTTGTATTTTTAGTAGAGATGAGGTTTCACCATGTTGCCCAGGCTGGTCTTGAACTCCTGACCTCAGGTGATCCACTCGCCTCAGCCTCCCAAAGTGCTGGAATTACAGCCGTAAGCCAAGGCACCAGGCCCAATATATAGTTTTTTATCCCTCGCCACCTCTCACTCTCCCCTCTTCTGAATCTCCAAAGTCCATTATACCATCATGTATGCCTTTGCGTCCCCATAGCTTAGCTCCCACTTATAAGTGAGAACAGTATTTGGTTTTCCATTCCTGAGTTACTTCACTTAGAATAATGCCCTCCTGTTCTATCTAAGTTGCTGCAAAACACATTATTTCATTCCTTTTTGTGCCTGAGTAGTATTCCACGGTGTATATATACCACATTTTCTTTAGCCACTCATTGATTGATGGACACTTAGGTTGGTTCCATATCTTTGCAATTGTGCTGCAATAAACTAAACATATGTATACAGGTGTCTTTTTGATATTATGACTTCAAGAAATGTTAATGGTTCTTAACTGGACTCTAATAGATACATTCTTCTTAACTCTTCTTATTCAAGGTTGATTTTGATATTTGTGTGCATTTATTCTTCCACATAAATTTTAGAATACATTTATTAAATGCAACAAAAGTGCAATTGAAAATTTTATTGAGGTGAGTTGTCATTTCATTCAAGAACATTAAATAATTCTCCAATTTTTCATATTATGATCAAAACCATTAGTCTTCAGATTTTCTCCATAAAGTTTTGAGTATTTTGGTTGAATTAATTTCTAGAAACTTTTCTATATGTGTTGTTGTGAATAGTAACTTAGCTTTTCATTGTATATTATGCTTCATTATTACTGATGCAGAGAAGTGCTATTAATTTTTGTAAGTTGTGGGGGAGGTGCCATGATGGCCAAGTGGAAACAGCTCCAGTCTGAGGCTCCCACCAAGAAGAACGAAAGGGTGAGTGAATTCTGCATCTTCAGCTGAGGTACCCAGGTTCTCTCATTGCGACTGACTAGGCAGTTGGCACAACCCACAGAGAGTGAGCAAAAACAGGGTGGAGTGAGGGCCCACCTGGGAGCTGCACAGGGCAAAGGGAGCTCCTTCCCCCAGCCAAGGGAGGCAGTGAGTGATTGTGCTACCCCACCAAGGAAACCGCGCTTTTCCCACAGATCTTTGCAACCCACAGATTAGGAGATCCCCTAGTAAGCCCACATCACCAGGGCCTTGGGTCCAAAGCACAGAGCTGTGCAGACCCACAGCAACCGCTCAGGTCAGCAGCCACTTGCGCAGACACTGAGATGCAGGTGTTTTGCATATTTTAGCTCCAGGAAATCCAGTGAGGCAGGAGATCTATCCACTCCTATAGGAAAAGGGCTGAAGCCAGAGAGCCAAGAGGCCTCACTCAGCAGGCTCCACTCTCACAGAACCCCACATGCTAAGACCCACGGGCTTGGAATCCCTGCCAGTCAGGACAGCAGGCTGGGAACTGCCTAAGACTACTGAGTTCCTGGCGGGGAGGGGTGACCACCATCACTGCAGCTCCAGTCAGCCATTTTCCCCTGCAAGTGCCAGCGAGACAGGGCGGTTTGGACTAGGAGGAGTTCCCCACAGCACAGTGCAGTGGCTGTGACAGATCACAGCCAGGCTGCTTCTTTAAGTGGGACCCTGACCCATGCCTCCTCACCAGGCAGGGCCTCCCTGTGGTCATTTCAGTATCTCCAGCCAGGGGGTTATAGACAGAACTCTGATCTCTCTGGGATGAGCCCCTAGCAGGAGGGGCACTGTGGTCTCCACCGATCAGCCATCTTAGTCTTTTCTGCCTGCTAGCTCTGAAGAGTTAGGGCAGCCCGGATGAGGGAGTTTTCCCCCAATGCAGCACACCTGTTTTGCCAAGAGGCAGCCAGACTGCTGATTTAAGCAGGTCCTGAATCTTGTTACTCCAGACTGGGTGAGACCTCCCAACAGGGGCCTCCAGACACCTCATACAGGAGCATTCCAGCCGGCATCAGGTTGGTGTCCCTCTGGGAAGGAGCTCCCAGAGGAAGGAACAGGCAGCCATCTTTGCTGTTCTGCAGCCTCCACTGGTGATACCTCCAGGTGCAGGTGGGACCCAGGTGAATAGGATCTGCAGTGGACCCCTAGCAAACTGCAGCAGCCCTGGGGAAGGGGGGCCTGACTTCTAAAAGAAAAACAAAAAGCAACAATAACAACAGCAAAATCAATGAAAAAGACCCCACAGAAACCCCAGCCAAAAGTCAGCAGCCTCAAAGACTGAAGGTAGATAAACCCATGAAGATGACAATCAATGCAAAAACACTGAAAACTCAAAAAGCCAGAGAGCCTCTTCTCCTCCAAATGATTGCAACACCTATCCAGCAAGAGCACAGACCTGGGCTGAGGCTGAGTTGGATAAATTGATGGAAGTAGGCTTAAGAAGGTGGGCAATAACAAACTTCACTGAGCTAAAGGAGTATGTTTTAATCCAATGTAAAGAAGCTAAGAACCATGATAAAACATTACAGGAGCTGTTAACCAGAATAGTCAGTTTAGAGAGGAATATAAATGACCTGATGGAGCTGAAAAACACAATACAAGAACTTCACAATGCAAACACAAGTATCAATAGATGAACAGACCAAGCAGAAGAAAGAATATCAGAGCTTGAAGACTATCTTGCTGAAATAAGAGAGGCAGATAAGATTAGAGAAAAAAGAATTAAAATAATGAACAAAACTTCTAAGAACTATGGGATTATGTGAAAAGACCAAACCTATGACTGATTGGGGTACCTAAAAAATATGGGGAGAACAGAGCCAAGTTGGAAAACACACTTCAGGATATCATCCAGGAGAACTTCCCCAACCTAGCAAGGCAGGCCAATATTCTATCAGGAAACCCAGAGATACCCAGTAAGATACTCCATGAAAAGACCAACCCAAGACACATAATCATCAGATTCACCACGGTCAAAATGAAGAAAAAGATTTTAAGGGCAGCAGAGAGAAAAGCCAGGTCACCTACAAAGGGAAGCCCATCAAACTAACAGCCGACCTCTCAGCAGAAACCCTACAAGTCAGAAGAGATTGGGGGCCAATATTCAACATTCTTTAAAAAAAAAAAAAAAAAATTCCCACCCAGAATTTTATATCCAGCCAAACTAAGTTTCAGAGAGCCCAATGAAGAATGAACTCCCATCCACAATTGCTACAAAGACAATAGAATACCTACGAATACAGCTAACAAGGGAAGTGAAGAACCTCTTCAAGGGGAACTACAAACCACTGATCAAGAAAATCAGAGAGGACACAAACAAATGGAAAAACATTCCATGCTCATGGATAGGAAGAATCAATGTCGTGAAAATGGCCATACTGCCCAAAGCAATTTATAGATTCAATGCTATTTTCATTAAACTAAAGTTGACATTCTTCACAGAATTAGAAGGAACTATTTAAAAATTCATATGAAATTTAAAAAGACCTCATATAGCCAAGACAATCCTAAGCAAAAAGAACAAAGCTGAAAGTATTAAGCTACCTGACTTCAAACTATACTACAGGGCTACAGTAACCAAAAGAGCAGGGTACTGGTACAAAAACAGACACATAGACCAATGGAACAGAATAGATAACTCAGAAACGATACTGTACATCTACAACCATCTGATCGTCAACAAACCTGACAAAAACAAGCAATGGGGAAAGGATTCCCTAATTAATCAATGATGCTGAGAGAACTGGCTAGCCATATCAAAAAAAAAAAAAAAAAATTGAAACTGGACCCCTTCCTTATACTTTGTGCAAAAATTAACTCAAGATGGATTAAAGACATAAATGTAAAACCCAAAACTCTAAAAACCCTAGAAGAAAATCTAGGTAATACCATTCAGGACATAGGCACAGGCAAAGATTTCATGACAAAATCACCAAAAGCAATTGCAACAAAAGTAAAAATTGACAAATGGGATCTAATTAAACTAAAGAGCTTCTGCACTGCAAAAGAAACCATCATCAGAGTGAATGGTGAACACAATTTACAGAGTGGGAGAAAAATTTTGCAATCTATCCATCTGACGAAGGTCTAATATCCAGAGTCTACAAGGAACTTAAACAAATTTACAAGAAAAAATGAACAACCCCATTAAAAAGTCGGCAAAGGACATGAACAGACACTTTTCAAAAGAAGACATTGATGCAACCAACAAATATATGAATAAAAGCTCAACATCACTGATCGTTAGAGAAATGCTAATCAAAACCACAATGAGATACCATATTATGCCAGTCAGAATAGCGATTATTAAAAAGTCAAGAAACAACAAATGCTGGAGAGGTTGCAAAGAAATAGGAACACTTTTACACTGTTGGCGGAAATGTAAATTAGTTCAACCATTGTGGAAGACAGTGTGGCAATTCCTCAAAGATCTAGAACCAAAAATACCATTGACACAGCAATTCTATTACTGGCTATATACCCAAAGGAATATAAGTCATTCTATTATAAAGATACATGCACACGTATATTCATTGCAGCACTAGTCACAATAGCAAAGACATGGAATCAACCCAAATGTCCATCAATGATAGACTGGATAAAGAAAATGTGGTACATGTACACCATGAAATACTAAGCAGTCATAAAAAGGAATGAGATCATGTCCTTTTCAAGGACATGAATGCAGCTGGAAGCCATTATCCTCAGCAAACTAATACAGGAACAGAAAACCAAACACTACATGTTCTCACTTATAAGTGGGAGCTGAACAGTAAGAACATATGGGCTCAGGGAGGGGAACAACACACACTGGTGGCTGTCAGGGGTTGGGGGGCTGGGGGAGGGAGATCATTAGGAAAAATGCCTAATGCATGCTGGGCTTAAGCCTAGGTGATGGGTTGGCAGGTGCAGCAAACCACCATGGCAGATGTTTACCTATGTAAAACACCTGCACGTCCTGCACATGTATCCCAGAATTTAAAATAAAAATAAAATAAAATTTCAAAAAATATTGTAAGCTGATTTTATACCCAATGTATTTGTCAGGGTTCTCCAGAGGGACAGAACTATATATACATATACTTAAAAAACTCCCATATATATGTATATATGTATGTGTGTGTGTGTGTGTATAGATATACATATGGCAGTTTTTAAAGTATTAACTCACAGGATCACAAAGTCCCACAATAGGCTGTCTGCAAGCTGAGGAGCAAGGAGAGCCAGTCTGAGTCCCAAAACTGAAGAACTTGGAGTCTGATGTGTGAGGGCAGGAAGCGTCCAGCACAGGAGAAAGATGGAGGCTGGGAGGCTCACCCAGTCTACTCTTTTCACATTTTTCTGCCTGCTTTACATTCTAGCTGTGCTGGCAGCTGATTAGATGGTGCCTTCCCAGAATAAGGGTGGGTCTGCCTTTCCCAATCCACTGACTCAAATGTTAATCTCTTTTGGCAACACCCCCAGACACAACCAGGATCAATACTTTGCATCCTTCAATCCAATCAAGTTGATACTCAGTATTAACCATCACAACCAGCAACTTTTCTATATGATTCTCCTTATTATCCCATATAAATGCTATATCATCTGCAAATTATTTAATCAGAACACAATTTCTTTTTCTTTTCTAGAATCATTGAAAAGTCACCTTTCCTTAGGATTTGTGCATTTTCAAAGTTATTTTCCTTCATTATGCTGAAAAATTATATTGTAGTATTTTTGTACCCAGTGTTGCTGTTGAGAATTCTGAATTGAATCTGATTTGTGTTTCTATTTAAATGCCTATTCCTTGTCTCTGAAAGCAACTAAAATTTTCCCTTCATCACATGTTCTTTAATCTCACCAAACTATGAGTAGGTGTAGGTTCTGCCTCATGTTTCCTGTTTTGCACTCTACGCACCCGTTCAACTTCACTTATTTCATTTTCTTTTTTGTTATTTTTATTTTGGGGAGTACATAGTAGGTGTATATATTTATGGGGTACCTGAGACATTTTGATGCAGATATGCAATTTATAATAATCACATCAGGTTAAATGTAATATCCGTCACCTTAAGCAGTTACCCTTTGTGTTGCAAACAATCCAATTATACTGTTTTGGCTATTTTTAAACATAAAATTAAATTTTTTTAGATGGAGTCTCGCTCTGTCACTCAGGATGGAGTGCAGTGGCGCAATCTCAGCTCACTGCAGCCTCCGCCTCTCTGTTCAAGTAATTCTCCTGCCTCAGCCTCCCGAGTAGCTGGGATTCCAAGTTTCCACCACCATGCCTGGCTTTTTTTTTTTTTTTTTCTTCATACTTTTAGTAGAGACAGGGTTTAACCACGTTGGCCAGGCTGGTCTTGAACTCCTGACCTCAAGTGATCCACCCACCTTGGCCTCCCAAAGTGCTGGGATTACAGGCGTGAGCCACCACACCCAGCCACATTATTTTTTTCTATATTCATCCTGATATGCTATCAAATAGTGGGTCTTATTCCTTCTTTCTATTTTTTGTACCATTAACTATCTTCTCTTCCTCCACACCCACCTCCTGCCCCACCACCCTTCCCAGCCTCTAGTAACCATCCTTCTACTCTCTGCCTCCATGAGTCCGATTGTTTTAATTTTTAGTTTCCACAAACAAATGAGAATATGTGAAGTTTGTCTTTCCATGCCTGGCTTATTTCACTTAACATAATGACCTCCACTTCCACCCATGTTGTTGCAAGTGACAGGATCTCATTCTTTGTATGACTGAATAGTACTCCATTGTGTATAGGCATCACATTTTCTTTACCCATTCATCTGCTGATGGACACTTAGGTAGCTTCCAAATCTTGGCTATTGTGAATGGTGCTTCAATAAACTCGAGTGCAGATATCTATTCAATATACTGATTTCCTTTCTTTTGGATATATTCCTAGGAGTCGACCCAGTTCTGCTTGGATTGAAAGACTTAAGGCAGTTCCTATTATTCTTATGTGCTGAATAATAAATATAATGTTCTGATGTCTTTATGATTAGTTGAGAATAATCAACAATTGATGAACATAGGTATGAGGGTAAAATGGATCATATAGTAGCTCTACTTTTAGTTTTTTGAGGAACCACCAAACTCCATAGTGGTTGTACATTCCCACGAACAGTGTACAAGGGTTCCCTTTTCCTAATATCCTCACCAGCATTTGATATTGTCTAACTTTTGGGTAAAAGTTGTTTCAACAGAATGGGATGATATCTCATTGTAGTTTTGATTTGTATTTTTCTAGTGATCAATGATGTTGTGCACCTTTCATATGTCTGTTTCCCACTTGCATGTCTTATTTTTGAGAAATGGCTATTCAGATGTTTTATCCATTTTTATATTATTGTATTTTTCCTTTAAAGTCGTTTGACCTCTTTGTATATTCTGGTTATTAAACCCTTGTCAGACGGGTAGTTTGCAAATATTTTCTCCCATTCTGTGGATTGTCTCTTCACTTTGCTGATTGTGTCCTTTGCTGTGCAGAAGATTTTTAACTTGATGTAATCCCATTTCTCCATTTTTTTTGTTGTTGTTGTTTGTTTGTTTGGATTGCCTATGCTTGTGGGGTATTACTCAGAAATATTTCCTCAATACAATGTCCTGGAGTTTCCTCAATGTTTTCTTGTAGTAGTTTTACAGTTTCAGGTATTTGATTTAAGTCTGTAATCAATTTTGATTTGATTTTTGTATATGGCAAGAGATGGGGGTCTACTTTCATTTTTCTGCATATGGATATCCAGTTTCCACAAGACCATGTATTGAAAGACTGTCTTTTCCCCAGTGTATGGTTCTTGACACCTTTATTAATAATGACGTCGCTGTAGGTGTGTGGATTTGTTTCTGGGTTCTCTGTTCTGTTCCATTGGTCTATGTGTCTGTTTTTATACTAGTACCTTACTGTTTTGGTGACTATAGCTCTATAGTATAATTTGAAGTCAGTTAATGTGATTGCTCCAGTTTTGTTCTTTTTGTTCATGATAGCTTTGGATATTCTGGATCTTTTGTCGCTCTGTACAAATTTTAGGATTTTTTTTATTTCCATGAAGAACATCGTTGATATTTTGATACAAATTGCATTGAATCTTTAGATTGTTTTGGTAGTATGGACATTTTTAAAATATTGATTCCTGCAATCCATGAACATGAAATATATTTCTGGTTTTTGGTGTCTTCTTCAATTTCTTTCATTGGTGTTTTATAGCTTTTATTGTAGAAATCTTTCACTTCTTTTGCTAATTCCTAGGTATTTAATTTTTTCTGTGACTATTGTAAATATGATTTCTTTCTTGGTTTCTTTTTCAGATTGTTCATTGTTGGCATATAGCAATGCTACTGATTATTGTGTGTTGATTTTTTTATCCTGTAACTTCACAGAATTTTTTTTATCAGTCCTAACAGGTTTTTGATGGCCTCTTTAGGTTTTCCAAATATAGGATTGTATCATCTACAAACAAAGATAATTTGACTTCTTCCTTTCCAGTTTGGTTGTCCTTTATTTCTTTCTCTTGTCTGATTGCTCTAGTTAGGACTTCCAGTACTATGTTGAATTATGGTGGTGAAAGTGAGCATCTTTGTCATGTTTCTGTACTTAGAGAAAAGGCTTTCAGTTTTTCCCCATTCAATATGATATTAGCTATGGGTCTGTCATACACAGCTTTTATTATGTTGAGGTGTGTTCCTTAGACACCCAGTTTTTTTAGGGTTTTGTCATAAAAGGATGTTGAATTTTATCAAACGCTTTTTCAGCATCAATTGAAATATCACCTGGTTTTTGTCCTTCATACTGTTGATGTGATGTACCACATTGATTGATTTATGTATGTTGAATTATCCTTGCATCCCAGGGATAAATCTCATTTGGTTACGATCAGTGATATTTCTAATGTGTTGGTGAATTCAGTTTGCTAGTATTTTGTTGGAGATTTTTCCATCATTATTCAACAGAGATGTTGCCCAGGAGTTTTCTGTTTTTGATGTGTCTTTGTCTGGTTGGGTAATGCTAACTAAAAATACAAAAATTAGCTGGGCATGGTGGCGGCAGCCCATCGTCTCAGCTATTTGGGACGCTGAGGTGGGAGAATGGCTCGAACTCAGGAAGCGGAGGTTGCAGTGAGCCAAGATCACACCACTGCACTTGAACCTGGGAGGCACAGGGAGATTTTATCTCAAAAAAAAGGATTGGTGAGCCTGACAAGAGAACATTTGAAATTATCCAACCAAAAAAGGAAATGGGAAAACGGAACGGAACGGAACGGAACGGAACGGAACGGAAGGGAACGGAACCGGAACGGAAAGGGGAACGGAAAGGAACGGAAAGGAAAGGAAAGGAAAGGAAAGGAAAGGAAGGGAAAGGAAGAGAGAAGCAGACCAGTGGAAATTATGGGACACCATAAACTTAACAAATCTTGACGTAATAAGAGTTCCTGAAGGAAGAAGGGAGAAAAAATTTACAAACCATATTTAAGAAAATAATGGATGAAAGTTTTCCAAATCTGATGAAAGGGGGTATCATTTGGGTATAGGAAACTTGGAGATCACCATCAAATTCTACCCAAAGAGGAGTATTACAATAAGACATATCATAATCAAATTATCAAAACTTAAAAGAAAAGAAAGAATACTTAAAGCAGCAACAGATGGGAGACATACTACATTCAAGAGTGCCCCAATATGGATTTCAGTATATTTCTCAGCAGAAACCCTGCAGGCTGGAAAAGAGTAGAATGATATATTCAAAGTGCTGAAGGAAAAAATCTGCTAATCAAGAATACTTTGCCTGACAAATCTGTCCTTCAAAAATAAGGGAAAAATTAAAACTTCCCCAGATAAACAAAAACTGAGAGAATTCTTCACCACTAGGCTTACTTTATAGGAATTACTAATGGGAGTTCTTTAAGCTAAAATGAACAACCCACTAACTAAAAACAAAACAAAAAAAAAAGTAAAAAACCCAGTTGCTATAAGTAATAGAGTCATACTCAGAATTCTCTCACATTATAAAAGAGATGTGTAAAGCAATTTTATTCCTACCATGAAAGTTAAGAGACAAAACTATTAAAAATAATTGTACCTACAAAAAAATTTTAAGGGATACAAATTACCAAAAGAAGTAAATTTTGATATCAAAATCATAAAAGGTGTGTGAATGGAATGAAAAATGTAGATATTTTGCATGTGATTAAAGTTAAGTTGTTATTACCCTAAGGCTGCCTTGCTATAAGGATAAGATATTTTGTGTAGGCCTCATGGGTAATCACAAAGCAAAAAACTGTAACAGTTGCATGACATATAAAAAGAAAGTATTCAAAGCATACCACAACAGAAAACCATCAAACCACAAAGGAAGACAGCAAGAAAAGAAGAAAGAACCAAAGGACCTACAAAACAATCAGAAAACAATACTAAAATGATAGTAGCAATTTCTTAACTGTCAATAATTACCTTGAATGTAAATGGATTAAATTATCCAATAAAAAGGCATACAGAGGCTGAATGGATTGAAAAAACAAGATTCAACTATATGCTTGTAAGAGATTCACAGTGCTAGTATGGATGTACATAGATCGAAAGAGAACGAATGGAAAAAGGTATTCCACACAAAATGGAAATGAAAGAGAGTAAAGATAGCTATATGTAGACAGAATAAACATTAAGTCAAAAACTAGTTTTAAAAAAGACACTCTCCTTATCTGGTAATACGAATTAATTAATTAGTTAAAAAGACAGAGATCATTACATAATGATAAATGAATTCATTCACCAAGAGTATATATAAGTTGTAAATAAATACAAACCCAACATCTGACCACCTAAATACATAAAACAATTATTAAATGATCTGAAGGGACAGACTGACGGCAATACTATACTAGTATTGGATTTTCAACAGTGAACAGATCATTTAGACAGAAAAGCAATAATGAAACAACTGACTTGAATTACACTTTAGACTAAATGGGCCTAACAGACATACAGAACATTCCACCCAATAGCATCAGAATACACATTCTTCTCAAGCACACACAGAAAATTCTTCAGTATGATGTTAGTCCACAAAACAAACTTCACCAAATTTAAGAGAATTGAAACCACACCAAGCATCTTTTCAGATCACAGCAACAATAAAATAGAAATCAATCACGGAAGAAATAGTGAAACACAACTAGGTGGAAATTAAACAACATGCTCCTAAACAACCAAAGGATCTCAAAAGAAATTTTAAAAAAAAGAGTAAAAAAAAATACCTCTACACAAAAATGGAAACACAATGTATCAAAGCTTATGGGATTCAGCAGAAACAGTCTTACAAAAAACATATATAATGTATAAAATGGTAAATGCTTGCATTTAAGAATAATCCAGATAAACAATCAAATATTACACCTCAAGGAACTAGAGAAAGAAGAAGTAAGCCTAAAGTTAGTGTAAGGAAGAATATAACAAAGATCAAAGCAGAAATAAATGAAGTAGACTATAAAAACAATAGAAAACAACACACAAGACTAAGAGATGGTTTTTTGGTTTTTGTTTTTGAGATGGAGTCTCGCTCTGTCACCCGGGCTGGAGTGCAGTGTGTGATCTCTGCTCACTGCAACCTCCGCCTCCCGGGTTCAAGTGATTCTCCTGCATCAGCCTCCTGAGTAGCTGGGACTACAGGCACGTGCCACCACACTTGGCTAACTTTCTGTATTTTTAGTAGAGACAGGGTTTCACCATGTTAGCCAGGATGGTCTTTATCTCCTTACCTCGTGATCTGCCTGCCTCAGCCTCCCAAAGTGCTGAGATTACAGGCATAAGCCACTGTGCCTGGCCTAAGAGATGGTTTTTTAAAAAGATACATAATTTCAGCAGACTAAGGAAATCACTAGACTAACCAGGAAAAAAAGAAAATTCAATTACATAAGATAAGAAATGAAAAAGACATTGTAACTAATGCTACAGAAATACTAAAAATCATAAGAAACTACTATGAACAAACATATGCCAACAAATGGGATAATCTAGAAGAAATGAACAAATTCCTAGACAAATACAACCTACCAAGACCAAGTCAAGAAAAAATAGAAAATGTGAACAGATAAATAATGGCTAAGAAGATGAAATTAGTAATAATAAAAACATTTCATAAAAGAAAATTTCAAGACCAGAGAGTTTTACCACTGAATTTTTCCAAATATTTAAAGAAGAACTAACACCAGAACTAACGTCTTCTCAAACTCATCCAAAAAACCAAAGCAGAGAGACAACTTCCAAATTCACTTTATGAGGCCAGCATTACCTTGATACAAAATCCAGACAAGAACACTAGGAGAAAGGAAAAGGACAGACAATATCCCTGATGAATGCATATGCAAAAATTCTCAACCAAATATTAGCAAACTGAATTCATGAAAACATTAAAAGAATTATTCACCATCATTAGGAGGAGGTTCCAAGATGGCCAAATAGGAACAGCTCCAGTCTACAGCTCCCAGTGTGAGCAACGCAGAAGATGGGTGATTTCTGCATTTCCAACTGAGGTACCAGGTTCATCTCACTGGGGCTTTTCCAATAGTGGGTGTAGACCACAGAGCGTGAGCCGAAGCAGGGCAGGGCATCACCTCACCTGGGAAGCACAAGAGTTCGGGGAATTCCCTTTCCTAGCCAAGGGAAGCCATGACAGATAGCACCTGGAAAATCGGGTCACTCACACCCTAATACTGCATTTTTCCAACAGTCTTAGCAAATGACACACCAGGAGATTATATCCCTCACCTGACTGGGAGGGCCCCCACCCACAGACCCTAGCTCACTGCTAGCACAGCAGTCTGAGATCGATCTGCAAGGTGGCAGCGAGGCTGGGAGAGGGGCGCTCGCCACTGCTGAGGCTTGACTAGGTAAACGAAGCGGCCAGGAAGCTTGAACTGGGTGGAGCCCACCGCAGCTCAAGGAGGCCTGCCTGCCTCTGCAGACTCCACCTCCGGGGGCAGGGCATAGCTGAACAAAAGGCAGCAGAAACTTCTGCAGGCTTAAACGTCCCTGTCTGACAGCTTTGAAGAGAGTAGTGGTTCTCCCAGCATGGAGTTTGCGACCTGAGAACGGACAGACTGCCTCCTCAAGTGGGTCCCTGATCCCTGAGTAGCCTAACTGGGAGGCACCTCCCAGTAGGGGCAGACTGACATCTCATACGGCTGGGTGCCCCTCTAAGACGAAGCTTCCAAAGAAACGATCAGGCGGCAACATTTGCTGTTCCGCAGTATCTGCTGTTCTGCATCCTCCACTGGTGATACCCAGGCAAACAGGGTCTGGAGTGGACCTCCAGCAAACTCCAACAGACCTGCAGCTGAGGGTCCTGACTGTTAGAAGGAAAACTAACAAACAGAAAGGACATCCACACCAAAACCCCATCTGTATGTCACCATCATCAAAGAACAAGGCAGATAAAACCACAAAGATGGGGAGAAACCAGAGCAGAAAAGCTGAAAATTCTAAAAATCAGAGCGCCTCTTCTCCTCCAAAGGAACACAGCTCCTCGCCAG
>NW_016810565.1:469553-563761 GCF_001698545.2 Rhinopithecus bieti
CTTCTGAAACTATTCCAATCAATAGAAAAAGAGGGAATCCTCCCTAACTCATTTTTATGAGGCCAGCATCTTCCTGATACCAAAGCCTGGCAGACACACAACAAAAAAAAGAGAATTTTAGACCAATATCCCTGATGACCATCGATGCAGAATCCTCAATAAAATACTGGCAAACCGAATCCAGCAGCACATCCAAAAGCTTATCCACCACGATCAAGTTGGCTTCATCCCTGGGATGCAAGGCTGGTTCAACATACACAAATCAATAAATGTAATCCATCACATAAACAGCACCAAAGACAAAAACCACATGATTATCTCAATAGATGCAGAAAAGACCTTTGACAAAATTTTACAGCCCTTCATGCTAACAACTCTCAATAAACTAGGTATTGATGGGATGTATTTCAAAACAATAAGAGCTATTTATGACAAACCCACAGCCAATACATACTGAATGGGCAAAAACTGGAAGCATTCCCTTTGAAAACAGGGAAATAGTCCTGTTAGGAAAGATTAGCGAATGCCATAGTAACTGGGAATATAGCACAAGGGAATGCTGTTTTCTGTCATTTTCTAGGAGCAAAAAGCCTCTCTCAATAATCATTTCTCTACCCTTCCTCTGGGAAACACGTGGTATTTCTAGGTCAATAGCGCCACCTAGTGGAACAGGAAGCCTTTCCATGAGGCACGTTGTCGATCCATTGCTGTAACACTCTAGCCTCCCAATTCTCCTCCCTTTTTGCACCCCTATACTAGAGACCAGGCTTTATGCCACTTCTGTGAATGGGAAAACTCCGCCTTCAACAATTAGAAGTAAAATGTCCTCCAAAGCCAAATTTTAGCTCTGATACTGCCCTATCAGTAGGAAAACCGCCATTAGGTCCCTACGTTCTTTTAAGGCACCCATTCTGCCCCCAGTTAAAACAGTACTTAATTAGCAAGGAGATTTTAAGTCCAGAAGTTAACCAGAACCATTCTCTAAGGGTAAACCATTCTCTAAATACCTGAGACTGGGTAATTTAGAAAGAAAAGAGGTTTATTTAGCTCATGGTTCTGCAGGCTTGGAAGTTCAATGACATGGCCACCCTGGCTTCTGGTGAAGGTGTCATAACATGGCAGAAAAGGTCAAAGGAGAAGAGAACAGGTACAAAGAGAGAAAACCTGAAGAGCATCCGGGCTTTATAACAACCAACTCTTATGGGAACTAATCCATTCTTGTGAGAACTAATCCAGTGTTGCTAGAGTGAGAATGCAAAGCCATTTCATGAGGGATCCACCCCCAAAACCCAAACACTTCCCACTAGGTCCCACAGCCCAACATCACCACATAGGGGATCAAATTTCAACATGAGTTTTGGTGGAGACAAACAAACCACATCCAAACCATATCCACCTTATACAAAAATTAACTCAGAATGGATCACAGACTTAAATACATAAAATGTAAAACTATATGAAACTTTTAGAAAAAAATGAGAAAATTTTGGGGATTTAGAGCTAAGTAAAGAGTTCTTAGACTTACCACTAAATGTATGATCCATAAAAGGAAAAATTAGTTAGTTGGACTTAATAAAATTTAAAAGTTCTGCTTGGGGAAAGGCTCTACTAAGGGCATAAAAATACAACCTATACATCAGGAGAAAGTATTTTCATACCACCTGTTTGGCAAAAGGCTAGTATCTAGAACATATAAAGAACTCTCAAAATTCAACATTAAAAACATAAAATTAGAAAATGGGCAAAAGACATGAAACAGTTCACTAAAGAGAATATTCAAATGACGAATGCATGAGATTTTCAACATTATTAGCTACATTGAATTTAATGTAAATTAAAACCACAATGAAATGTTACTACATACCTAGGGAATGGCTGAAATTAAAAGCTGACAGTATCAAATGCTGGCGAAGATGCACAAAAACTGGATCATTCATACACCACTGATGGAAATACAAAATGTACATGGAAAATAAATTAGTTTGGCAGTTTCTTTTAAAACTAAACATGCAACTACCATATAGCCAGGCAATTGTACTCTTGGGCATTTATTCCAGAGAGATGAAAACATATTCACACAAAAATCTGTATGTGAATGTTTATAGTAACACTGTTCGCAATTGCAAAAAAAAAAGTGGAAATAATCCAGATGTCCCCCAGCAGGTAAATGTTTAAACAAACTGTGATACATCCATGCCATGGAATACTGCTCAACAGTGGAAAAGAACAACCTGGATGAATCTCCAGATAATTTTTTGAGTGAAAAAAAATCCCAAAAGTTCTATACTGTATGATTCCATTTAAATAGGAAGTCAGGGTGGAAAGACATTGGGTGTGGATATAAAATGGCAACATGAGGGAACCTTGTTCTTTATCTTGACCTTATCAATGTTAACATCCTTGTGTGATATTGTAGTATGGTTTTGCAAGATGTTACCAGTGGAGATAATTGGGTAAAGTGACAGAGGATCTCTTATTTCTAAAAATTTAAGAAGTAAGCCAGATACAAAGAAATATGATGTAAAGAAAACCTCATTCACGAGTTCATGTCCTTTGCAGAGACATGGATGAAGCTGGAAACCATCATTCTCAGCAAACTAACACAGGGACAGAAAACCAAACACTGCATGTTCTCACTCGTAAGTGGTAGCTGAACAATGAGAACACATGGACACAGGGAGGGGAACATCACACATGGGCGCCTGTCATGGGGTGGGGTGGGCAAGGGGAGGGAGAGCATTAGGACAAATACCTAATGCATGAAGGGCTTAAAACCTAGATGATGGGTTGATGGGTGCAGCAAACCACCGTGGCACATGTATACCTATGTAACAAACCTGCATGTTCTGCACATGTATCCCAGAACTTAAAGTAAAATTTTAAAAAAAGAAGAAAAAGAAATACAAGAAAACCTCATTCACAATCTGGCGCATCTAGTCTTCCTTTTATTTAAAATAGTTGCTTCTCATGGGGCCGGGCGCGGTGGCTCAAGCCTGTAATCCCAGCACTTTGGGAGGCCGAGACGGGCGGATCACAAGGTCAGGAGATCGAGACCATCCGGGCTAATACGGTGAAACCCCGTCTCTACTAAAAAATACAAAAAACTAGCCGGGCGACGAGGCGGGCGCCTGTAGTCCCAGCTACCCGGGAGGCTGAGGCAGGAGAATGGCGGGAATCCGGGAGGCGGAGCTTGCAGTGAGCCGAGATCCGGCCACTGCACTCCAGCCTGGGTGGCAGAGCGAGACTCCGTCTCAAACAAAAATAAATAAATAAAATAAAATAAAAGAGTTGATTCTCAATTCTGGATGTTGTACCTCGCACAGTAGACTTCCGGTGATGCCAGGAGACGTTTTTGACGGTCACCATGGAAAGGGTGCTGCTGCATCTAGCGGGCAGAGGCCACGAATGCTGCCAAACACCCTCAAATGCACAGAACAGCCCCCATCACGAGGAAGTATCAAGACAAAAATGTCAATAGTGCTGAGAAACCCTGATTTACAACATTAATATCTTTCACTCTATCCGTCCCAAATGAGGAATCTCATTGATTATTAGTAATTTCAGGACAGGAACTAAGTGAAATAAATTACAATACTTACCTGGCAGGAGAGATACCATGATCACGAAGGTGGTTTTCCCAGGGTGAGGCTTATCCATTGCACTCCGGATGTGCTGACCCCTGCAATTTCCCCAAATGTGGGAAACTCGACTGCATAATTTGTGGTAGTGGGGGACTGCGTTCGCGCTTTCCCCTTGAAAAAAAAAAAGTGAAATAAATTACTAAGTGAAAGGAAGTAACTAAATGTTTTTCTCCCAAGGGATAAAGGCTAAAATTACCAAAAATGAAAATAAATCAAAATTAATTCAACCAAACTTGATTTTCACTGTACATGTAGCAATACTAGATGTTATGAATAACAACAAATATAACACACATGCTGCCCCAAAAAGCTTGATATTCTTGAGAGAATAAGACACATATACTTGGAAAAGTAATAACAGTAAGGCAAAATATAAGTAAAAATGCTTAATATGTAAATAAGAATAATTGAGAATAACAAACTTGAGTTGCCATTAAACAACAGATTTAAGAAGAAAAGAATTTTAGAATTGAAAGCAATTAACAATATCTCATTTAACTATTGATTTTGTAGGTGAAATAGCTGAAACACAGACTAACTTATCCAAATTATGAAAGCAAATTACTGACACCAGAACTCTAGTCTCTTGATTCCTGATCCTTTGTTGCTGCTTCCTGTATAACACACTGCCTTTGTGATTGCTGGAAAGAGACATAAACAGAGAAGGCCCTATATGACTATCAGTGGAAATGTCCATCATCTCTTCATCATCATTATCCTGTAGCAATGCTAGACGTTGTGAATACTAGATGCGGATTCTCAATCTTGGATATTGTTGACCCCACGGTGGATTGGACATTTGTTGATGTCTGGAGACATTTTTGATTGTCCATCATCATCACAGCTGACATTTGAGTGTTTAGTAAACATACTGGTGAAGGTCTCACATTATGAAATATCAGAAAGTAAGATTGGAAAGGAAAGAGCAGCTCAAGAAGAAAAGATAAGACTAAACAGAATAAGAACAGTCTCAATCTAAATGTTGTAGGTGTTAAATGACAAAAGCAAGTGCTACAGAAATTTCAAAGATGGTCAGATTCCAATGGCTTAAGGGTAGTTAGGCATGGCTTGGTAGAAGAGGTGAGTTGGAGCTGAGAATTCAATAGCTCCATGGGATTCGGAAGGAGACGAGAGGACAATCTAGATAAAGAAGGCAGTATAGGGCACAGAGTTAAATAAGCCAAGTGGCTTTCAGGACAGCAAAGAAACAAAACTAGCTAGAATAGAGGACTTGAGTAGAGGGGAAATAAGACTGAAAAGGCAGGATGGCTCCAAGTTGTGCAGGAACCCAGGGAAACGGAATTTACTCTGGCAAAGATAAATCACTGCAAGTGCTTAAGCAAAATAACTTGTTTAAAGTTTTAGGAAGATTCATCTGGCAATTATGTAGGATGGATTGAGCCAAAAGAGATATAAGGGAAGGCAGGGAGCTATTCATCTAATAAGAATAAGAATGAATAACAATACTATACAGTATCTATAATGTATTTAGTTATTATTACCTGGTAGACACTGTGCTAACATGCACTTTTTAATTTAATTCTCACCACAACGCCATAAAAGAAATTCAACTAGTGAAACTTTTTTCCCCTCCACTCTCACATACCACTCAACGCAACACTTGCGACACGACATGTGTGGGAGTTATTTCCCCACACACCAGGCAATCAACTCTGCAGTGGACATCAGCTGGGTGTCTTCTAGTTCCATTGTGATTCTATCTACTTCGAAATAGGGTCAGATCCCACAGGTTGAGGGCTCAAGCCCACAAGAAATCCCCCTGCTTCAGATGCCAGTCACAAGTAGTAGATTGTCACCCATACTTCTGACCGACCAGCAATAAATTGGGGGCCCCCACAACTGCCTCCTTGGATTCAATTAACTTGCTAGCAGTTCACAGAACTCAGGGAAACACTCTACTTACATCAACTCATTAATTATGGAGGATATTACAAAGGATACAGATGAACAGCTAGCTGGAAGAGGTACCTAGGGCAAGCATGTGAGAGAGAGGGGGTATGAAGCTTCCATGCCCTCTCTGGGCATGCCACCCTCAAGGAACCTCTATATGTTCAACTATTCGGAAGCTCCCCACAAGCTATCCTTTTAACTTTTTATGGAAACTTTATTGCATAGGCATGATTGATTACATTGGTCATTGGTGATCAACTCAGTCTGCAGCCTCTCTCCCCTCCCTGGTGACCGGGACATAGGGCTGAAAGTTCCAACCAATTCTAATCATGCCTTGGTCTTTCTGGTGACCAGGCCCCACCCTGCAACCAGTCATCTCCCTAGCATTCAAAAGCTACTCTTTTCATTTAGGAGATTTCAAAGGTGAGATTTCTAACCTAGGTGAGATGTCGCCCAGGCTAGAGTGCAGTGGTGTGATCATAGCTCACTACAGCCTCTATCTCCCATGCTCAAGCATATTATCCCCATTTTATAAGTGAGAAAATTTAGTCAAAGAGAGGCTAAGTAACTTGTCCTTATCACAAACTAGGGAGTAGAGAAGGCAGAATTTGTGCCTAGATAATGTGACACCATAATATGAGCTTATATTCTTAACTATGCCATGTAAACAAAGTATGGGAAGCCATTGTTTGGACTAGCCTCCTGCACTAGGTCCCAAGAGACCAAACAAACCAGAATGAAGTTATTCATATAGGTGCCACATAATCAAACTGACATCTGAAACAGGCCAGTTTTCCAAAAACAGAAGAATTGTAGCAGCCAATCAGGAGTACAGTTTACCTAAGCTAGCATGATGAGGATGTTCCCTGTTTTAACACTATAAGGAAAGAAATTTTGAACCGACCAATCTGCTTTTTGCTCCATTTCTGCTTTCTTCTTCCCTTTTCTGCCTATGAAGCCAAACTCTTCTGCTCACTTCATCTGAACACTCATTCTATTTTATAAAATGAGGTGTTGTTTGATTCTGGAATCACAAGAGCGAGCCAATTTGAACTTGAAGCTAAATTTGCTGTAATTGTATCTTTTGATAACCATGTCCTCCCATATTATTAAATGTGTTACTGAAAGAATCCAAGAATGAAATAATTAGGACTCAAATAGTAATTAGTAGCAAAAAGGGAATGGAAAGGAGAGTAATAAAGCTTAATAATGTAATGTTTATTAGAAAAATGAGGATAAGAAAAAGTAAAAAATGATTAAAAGTGTTGGGAGTGATCAATATCATAGACACAAACAGGGGAATCACATGGTGAATCCAGAGGGGAAAGATAAGTAATAAAAATTTCAGATATTTGGGAGGCCGAGGCAGGCAGATCATGAGGTCGGGAGATCGAGACCATCCTTGCTAACACAGTGAAACCCTGTCTCTACTAAAAATACAAAAAAATTAGCCAGGCGTGGTGGCGGGCACCTGTAGTACCAGCTACTCAGGAGGCTGAAGCAGGAGAATGGCGTGAACCCGGGAGGCGGAGCTTGCAGTGAGCCGAGATCGCGCCACTGCACTCCAGCCTGGGCGACAGAGCAAGACTCTGTCTCAAAAAAAAAAAAAAAAAAAATTCAGATATGTTGCATTCGGGAAGATGAAAAGACATCTATGTAGAGACGCTAGAATACAGCTAAGGTAGATATTAGAAACTCAGGAGAAAGGTAAGGACTAGAAATACAGATTTTGAAATTACTCCATATAAAATGGATAGTAGAAGCAACAAAACCATTAAGCTCTCCAAGATTTAAAAAAACAAAAACAAAAACAGAAAGGATCAACACTTGGGGTACAGCAATAGTTGAGAGGCAGAAGAGAGCTGGGAGGAGAGCCAGGACAAGGTACCCTCAGAGTTCCACGAATGAGAGTTGCAGGAGAGGGCAGTGAACACACTTGGTACCACACAGGCTGCCTTCTTTCATTCTGTACTTGCTCCCTGGAAGACCTTGTTCTTACCCTTTACTTAAACCACATCCACCTATATGCAAATGAGTCATACATCCATATCACTAGGCCATATGTTTCATCTAAGCTCCATGCTCAGTCCTCATTCTTTTTCACTTCTTCAAAGTAGGTTAATAACTTGTTTTTATCACAAACAGGGAGTAGAGGAGGCAGATTTTGTGCCTAGATAATATGACACCATAATACGAGCTTATATTCTACCTACTTTTATCTCCACCTGGAGGCCCCCAGGGTATCTCAAATTCTACATGCCCAAAATCTAACTCTGTCTCTCAAAACACGGTTTTCTTCCTGTATTCCCTATCTCAGAAAACAGAATCCAGTTGCGCAAACAGGAATCCTATGAATAATCCATGACCTGCCTCTCTTTCACATCCCAATCCCAGTCAATCCATTTCAAGTCATCATGAGTTTTAGCAACAAACTATCTCTATCCCCTTCTTGAAATCTCTGGTTATTATCCTCCTAGCCTAAGCTACCACAGTCTTCCACCTGGAATAATGTAACCGTCTCCCACTTGGACTTCACATATAATCTTCCCCTCTTCAAATCCATTCTCCTCAGTGCTGCCAACAGATAATTTCAAATGCAAATCTGAATATATAGCCCTTATCTGACGAAGTCAAGCCCCAACCCTGCTTAAAATACTTCAGTTTCTAGAGCTCTTATCAAATCTCTTGCCTTGGCCTGCAGGACCTGCACGATTTGACCCTTGCCTATCTCTCAGTCTCATCTCTACTATTATTTTCTTTGCTGGTCTTTATGTTTCTTGACTCTTCCATTCTCATAGACCTTTGAGTATGCTATTCCCGCTACCCAGCAAACTCCTTTCACCCTCTTCACTTCCCTCCACGTCCTTTCACCTACTTATCCTTCAGTGCTTGGTTCGGTGACACTGTGCCAAATCTCCCTATTATTAAATGTTCTCATTGAACCATTTGCCTCTCCTTAGCATTGAATACAACTGTAATTTTATAATACAGTTGCCCCTTGAACAACACAAGTTTGAACTCACAGGTTCACTTATATGTGAATTTTTTCAACAAAAGGCAATGGAAAATACAGTATTTGAGAAATGTGAAACCTGGGTATACAGAGGGCCAACTTCTCATATAAGTGGGTTCTGTGGATCTAACTTGAGGACTTAAGTATGCATGGATTTTTGGCATATGCAGGGGCCCTGAAACCAATTCCCAGATTACACTGAGGGACAACTGTGATTTGTGATGATTTGATCAGTGTCAATTTCTCCTATCAGACCAAAATCTCCATAAGGGCAGAAATTTTGTCTTTTTATTCACTATCAAATCACCAAGACACATAGCACAGTACTTACCACGGGGGTTCATTAAATATTTGCAGAATTGATTATCAAATACTTTTAAGAAGTAAAAAAGAATGAGGGCTGAGCAAGACAACTGGAGCTGACTATCAAGATCACTGGTGACCTTTGAAAGTACAGTCTGAATATACTGATGAGGGTAGAATCCAGAATGCAGGGACTTAAGGAGCAACTGAGCAAAGAAAACAGGGGAAAGAGAATGGGCAAAAAGGCTGACAGAAGGGAGCAGCAGTGTCAAGGGAAAGCTGGTTATTTTCATGTTATTATTCTTTATGCCATTATTGTTCTGCCTCCAATACTGAGAAGACTTAAACAGAGAAGAATTGAAAATATCAGAGACAGGATGTAATCAGTCAGATAAGGGAGGACTATAGCTGAAGAAGTTTGTCTGAAAATGTCAACAAAGAGGTGAGGTAAGCAAAGATATCACAAAGGAGTGCTTAACTTGGCCGGGCGCGGTGGCTCACGCCTGTAATCCCCACATTTTGAGAGGCCGAGGCGGGTGGATCACCTGAGGTCAGGAGGTCAAGACCAGCCTGGCCAACATGGCAAAACCCCGTCTCTAATAAAAATACCAAAATTAGCCAGGCACGGTGGCACGTGCCTGTAATACCAGCTACTCAGGAGGCTGAGGCAGGAGAATCACTTGAACCCAGGAGGTGGAGGCTGCAGTGGGTCGAGATCGCGCCATTGCACTCCAGCCTGGGCGACAAGAACGAGACTCTGTTTCAAAAAAAAAAAAAGGAGCGGTTAACTTAAGCATGATGATATAACCAGTTGAAAGCAATATTTGAGTTCATAAAGAAGTTGATGAGTTGATAAACCAACAACACCTAATTAGGGAAAGCATACAGAAGAGAGCTGTGTTGCAATCAAAAGGTAAGGAAGCCATGTTAATCGACACCGCTTAGATGTAATCAGCAAAATCCAGATTATGGGAGACTGTACAGGACCAATCACCTGGTTCCTTCGACAAATAAATTGCAAGGAAAAAAAAAATGAAGGAGGAATTTAAAGAATAAAAGAAGCTTAAGAACATATGGATTTGACATATCACGTGGATTTGACTGGATCCTGACCCAGGTAAGCAAACTAAAAAAAAAAAAAGACAAGCAGAAAATTGAACTCTGGATATTTGATGATAGCAAGAAAACATATTAAGTACTTCAGGTGTGATAATAATATTATGGTTATGCTTTTAAGAGGTCCTTTAATTTTCCAGAGGTTATACTGAAATATTTAGATTTCAGATACTTCGTAGTTGCTTCAAAACAAGACAAGACAAGGTATGTGGTTAGTGATATAGAAGCAACAGGACGGGTCATAAGTTAATCATTGCTGAATCTGGTATTGAGTTCACTGGGCTTCAGTATGTATGGCTTTTCAAAATTTGTTTGAAATTTTCCATAACAAATTTTTAAGATGAGATTTGGTTTGCAGAGTAAGATTTTCTTCTATATACTGTATTTTAAGTGGTCTTGGTTAAAGTTTCTTGTTTAAAGTTTGACCTGGGTTCAAATTTCTGGGAACCACAAGCATTATTAAATCAGATCTAAGAAAAATTGGAAGACTAAATAATCCACAAAAAAACCAGGGTTGGGTAGAACACAAGATACCACTTGAAATATGAAATACGCAGGAGTAGATCCTTCAAGTTGCTATGTATTAAAGGTTTTCAAAGATCAACATTTAATATAAAGGATAACAAGAAACTAATTGGGGCAATGCACGGTGGCTCACGCTGGAAATCCCAGCACTTTGGCAGGTGAGGCCGGCAGATTGCTTGAGGTCAGGAGTTCACCTGGCCAATATGGTGAAACCCCGTCTCTACTAAAAATACAAAATTAGCTAGGTGTGGTGGCACACACCTGTAGTCCCAGCTACTCAGGAGGCTGAGGCATGAAAATCACTTGAACCTGGGAGGTGGAGGTTGCAGTGAGCCAAGATCATGCCACTGCACCCCAGCCTGGCCTGTGAGCGAGACTCTGTCTCAAAAAAAATTAAAAAAAAGAAAAGAAAAGAAACGAATTGGGGATCCATAAGGAGTATGCTGATGTTCAAAGCTGGAAGAAAAATGATTCCATCTACTCTTTGGTTTCTAAGACAGATTGGAGATACAAAGCCAAAGAAAAAGTCATGCAGGCAAAAGATAAAACGTGAGCATATTGAATTTGCTCCGATGGAAAGAAAAGAATATGTGCACTAAAACAAAGGTCCCCAACCCACAGGCCACGGACAGGTACCTAGGAATCAGGCCTCACGGCAGGTGGTGAGTGGTAGGACCTTCATCTGTTTTTACAGCCACTCCCCATCTGGCATTACTGCCTGAGCTCTTCCTTCCCTCAGATGAACAGGGGCGTTAGAGTCTCTTAGGAGCGCGAACCCTGTTGTGAACTGCACAAGCCAGGGATCTAGGTTGCATGCTCCTTATGAGAATCTAATGCCTGAGGATCTGTCACTGACTCCCATCACCCCGAGATGGGACCATCTAGTTGCAGAAAAACAAGCTCAGGGTCCCACTGATTCTACATTACAGTGAGTTGCATAATTATTTCATTATATGTTACAACGTAGTAATAACAGAAATAAAGTGCACAATACATGTTATGCACTTGAATCATCCCAAAACCATACCCCCTCTCTGACCATGGAAAAACTGTCTTCCATGAAACCCGTCTCCAGTACCAAAAAAATTGGGACCGCTGCACTAAAGGAGTGTTATGATATTGCAGATGTAGGGGCAGTCACTCAAATCTCCACAACCTACTTCTGTCATCTTCCCTCCTTTGTTCATTCCATTTTTTTCCTCCCACAAATTCAAAGTGCCTTAGAGGTAGCACAAAGGCCCTGAGGCAAAGGAGAGTAAGAGATAACACGAAGTGTTTGGAGGAAAAGGATTAAACATTTATCCCCTCCCACCGAATCCTGGATTTAAGAAATGGTGTAAATTGAACTTGACAACTAGCACCTGTTTAAATGCAATGCAATGCTCAGGACTCGACCAATTGAGATACGTTTGCTTGGTATTGACTAGGATATTGAACCGTAGGGGCCTCTCCTCTTGCTTTTACAGATCTCATCCTCAGCAATCCCCAAGCACTAGTTTTTTTTTTTCTTTTGTTACAGGTACAGATGCAAAAAGAGTTAAAACGTCAGGTTTAAAAAAAAATAATTAGTGACTGGGTGCAGAGGCTCACACCTGTAATGCCAGCACTTTGGGAGGCCGAGCGGGTACAATCACCTGGCCAACATGGTGAAACCCCGTCTCTACTAAAAATACAAAATTAGCCGGGCATGGTGGTGCACGCCCGTAATCCCAGCTACTCGGGAGGCTGAGGCAGGACAATCTCTTGAACCAAGGAGGCGGAGGTTACAGTGAGCCGAGATCGCACCACTGCACTCCAGCCTGGGCAACAAGAGGCAAACTCTGTCTCAAAAAAAAAAAAAGTTTAGAGTTACACCATGTGAAGGAGACAGGCACATTCCAAAAGAAAACAAGTGCCTTTTGGAGCAAGGCAGTCAGTCGGTGGCTGGAGCACAGGAACGCGGGAGGAGCTGCGGATACGCAGCCACGGGTCACGCCAGAAATGCACACCATGCAGAGGAAAGGAAGAGCTCAGTGCGTCGGGGTTTCATACAGCCGCTCTGTCAGGCCCCAGGAGCACGTCTAGAGCGCACAGGCAGACGGCTGGAACCGTGCCCTGAGCGCCTTCCCCTCCTGGCACCACTGGCCCCGCAGCAGCCAGGAGTTAAGAAGGGCGGAGGCTGATTCCAATGAGGTGGCAGAACGTTAGGCGGCCTCTCCAAAATCCCAGCTACCTCGC
Source organism: Rhinopithecus bieti (assembly GCF_001698545.2). Classification (NCBI taxonomy): domain Eukaryota; kingdom Metazoa; phylum Chordata; class Mammalia; order Primates; family Cercopithecidae; genus Rhinopithecus; species Rhinopithecus bieti. The sequence continues at coordinate 482,280 of NW_016810565.1, forward strand.
CGTTAGCCAAGGTTTGAGGGTTTTCTCTTTCTCTTCGAGGGCCCAACCTCCCTTCCAGACTTACTACACCGGAGGCATCGCAGCAACAACTGCTGCCCGCACGCCTCAGCTAGGCAGGCTCGGATATCCATTTTTAAGGCAGCATGCGAAATCCCGGGCGTGCTCCCGCTTGCGGAGGAGGCCAAGAGAAAATGGGTGCCAATCAGGATGCAGACTTGGAGGACGTTTACCCTCAGGACCAATAAGAGGGACGGTGGGCGGGGCTAAGGGCGCCGGTTCGCTCTCGGGATTTAAACCTCAGCTGCCGGCGGTTAACGGCAGGCTCGGCGTGTTGCGGGGGAAGTGCGCCTGCGCCAGCTACGTGAACGCTAACAGAATCTGCGGTGCTCTGCTGGCGGCGGGCAGGACGCGGTGTAGAGAGTGGACTTCGGGGACGCGGGTAAGCCAGGCGAAGGCCGGAAGCGGCGGGATGCGGGGACCTGGTGACTGCCGCCCCACTGCCGCCGGAGCTCTAGCTCCTTTTCCCACCGTCGGGATGGTGCAGAGTGGCAGCTTCCCTCCCTGGTTTCCAGGTCCTGCCTGGCAAGCAGTCCCGAATCTCTACGTTCATCAGGAAGGCGGCCCGGGCAGCGTGAGCTACAGGCGCTGTGCGCGGCGGGCCGCGGCCCCTGTAGGTCATGGTGTGCACTGGCCGCGGCCGCCGTCGTCTTTGTCCTGGTGGTCTCTCTTAGCTTCTGGGCCGTTCCCCTGGGACCAGGCAAAGGCCGGCGACGGCCCCGGGGCTGGAGCGGAGTCCCGAAGGCCGCTGGCGACCCGGGTCCTAGCCACGCCCGCGGCCAGGTGGGGCGACTGCGAGCTTTGCCATTGGAAGGCGGAGCGTGTCTTGTCGCCTTCTAGCTGCAGCTTTTGTGAATTGCCGCATGGAACCCCGAAATGGAAGTAAATCTTTTCTATTCTAAACAGTATGCAATCTCACTAAGCATGCAAAGGAAAACATTAAGATATCTTTTAGATTGGTAAGATTTTCAGTACCCAATGCTGGTGAGAAAGTGGAGAAATAAAAGCAAGCACCTTTATGCCCTGTGTGTTGGGAATAGTCCGTTTTTTCTAGAGGGCAGTTTGGCATTATAAATCAGAATTCAGGCCGGCCGCGGTGGCTCACGCCTGTGATCCCAGCACTTTGGGAGGCCGAGGCGGGCGGATCACTTGAGATTGGGAGTTTGAAACCAGCTGGCAAATATGGTGAAACCACGTCTCTACTAAAAAAAAAATTAGACGGGCGTGGTGGCGGGTGCTTGTGCTCTCAGCTATTTGGGAGGCTGAGGCAGGAGAATTCGCTTGAACCTGCGAGACGGAGGTTGCAGTGAGCTGAGATCAGGCCACTGCACTTCAGCCTGGGCGACAGAGACTCGACTCAGAAAAAACAATAATAATCCCAAACTGCCTTCTGGAAAAACCGATTATCCCCAACACACAGGGCAGAATAAGGATGCTTGTTTTTATTTCTTCACACACTCGCCGGCACTGGGTATTGAAAAATCTTATCAATCTGAAATGGTGTCTTAATGCTTTTATACACATTATTGAGATTGAACATGTTTTCTGTTTATTATTGTTGTTGTTTACAAAGACTTTGACTTTGTGCCCAGGCTGGAGTGCAGTGGCCAGATCATAGCTCATTGCAGCCTCAAACTCTAGGGTTCAAGCGGTCCTCCTGCTTCAGCCCCCATGGTACTGAGACTACAGGCTTACGCCACCACACCTAGCTAATCTTTTTTTCTTTTGAGAGATGGGGGTCTTGCTGTGTTGCACAGGTTGGTCTTAAACTACTTCCCAGCCCCAAGCGATCCTCCCACCTCAGCCTCCAAAGTGCTGGAATTACAGGCATGAACCACTGTGCCCAGCCTGTTCATTAGTTATTATTTCTTTGGTAAAGCATCTGTCTTTTCTCCCTTATCTTACTGATATGTGTACCCTTTAACAGCTTTCTAAGAGGAATTCAAATTACTGATTTTTAAACCCGTTACAAGTATTTCTCCCAGTTTGTTGTCTCTTTTGCCTTCATTATGGTATTGTTCGCCTTTGTGGTAGGATGTTTTGTTTTAATACTGATTCTTTAAGCAGCTTGCTTACCTCCCCAGAGGTAGAGAAATTTGTTATAACTGCAATAGCCTCCCTGTAAGAGTCTACTGACCCAGTTCCTTTATCTCAATTTAAAGTCTTTGCCCCTTCTACCCTTTACATCCTTTTGATTGTAACTAGCTAAACCTAGGATGCTGAGTCACAGATTTTTGGAGAGAAGATATCATTAGGTATTTTGGTCAATGTTGTCTGTGTTTACAAAATACAAGTTGCTCTAGCTTTTATGTGAAAGTTTCCCTCTAAAGAGAAAGAACTATTCTATCTTTTTTATTAGAAAGAGAAGGAACTGACAGTTACCTATGGACCTTATTGAAGTTTGTATTTTATTTATTGTTTGCAAACACCATCTTCATATGTTCAAGGAAAAAAATAGGAGTGTGACACAGTTGAAATGCAGAGGAAATAACACATTAATCACTGTATAGTAGGACACATGCCATTAAAACAAAAAAAAAAACTAGCTTTTGGTTTTACTGCCAAAAGTCTTCCTGGCCCAAACAGAGTCTCACAAATGGTTATTTATGTATAGATATATAAAAAGTGTCATTTAAATTTCACACCCTATTGAAATAGGTCCTTTATTCTAACATTTAGTCCCTACCATGGGTCAGAGACTTCGGAATTTGTACAAATGCTGCCTAAGAGAACAAGTAATTTTGCAAAGTTGCATTTGGGGGCTTCCCATTTGTTCCACCTGTGATGACTGTCTTGACTTTTTCTATGGCAACTACCAAAAATGAAGTCACTAAATTCTTACTCTTCTAGATTGGATAGTATAATCTAGCCAAACTTGAAAGGATTTTACTTAAGATCTAAGACCCTGATCTTCTGATTCCTTTGCTTCTACACAGTATCCTAACAATGACTTTCGGTTAGTGCATTTTGTTCCATGTGTCACTGCTTCAGAGTTAATTTTTTTAAGCTCTATTCTTCTTTTCTAGGTGTTTTTTTTTTAATTGAATGTAAATGCCAATCAAGATACATTGAAATAAGGTAAGAAATTCAGAAAGAAGAAAAAACTTTGGTTTGCACTTACATGTTTTATTCCACCATGATCATTGATTACATGAAAAAGAGGATCTTTAAATCAAAATCAAAGGCCAAAGTAATTACATTTTAAGAATACTCAGGGCATAATGAAGTGTTGATAGACTAGGACCCAAAAAGCAGTGATAATGATTCAAATCCAGAAGACTTGGATGATACAATGGGCAATTTTGGATAAATCTTAAGTAATTTTGTACTACTATTTCCCCCTCTCTAAAATGGGGATATTTTCTGGTTCCCTCTCTGCTAGGATATAACAGCTATTATAATGTACTTTTCAGTACTACAGGGTCACCTCACCTTTTGTATGCTATTTTACTTCCTAAATCTGGAACTCTTTCAGTGAAGTCTTACTTCTGTGGTCCACCCCCTGCTGGGCTTCTGTAGCAATTATGCAGCATTAGTTTATGATTTATATATTAGTATTGTTTTTAATTGTCCCATGTGTTATTTGCACTAGCAGCTGGAGGATAGAAAACATATTTGTATACCTGGAGTCTTGAACATGGGTAGGAAATAACTAATTATTGGTTGGTAAGTAAAACTTTGGATCTCATAAACATGGTAGAAGTGTAAATTAGAGGATCAGGGTCTTAGATCTTAAGTAAAATCCTTTCAATGTTGACTAGATTGTACTATCCAATCTAGAAGAGTAAGAATTTAGTGACTACCTAAGTCAAAACAGTCATTGTAGGTAGAATAAACAAGAAGCCTTCAAATGTAAGTTTGCAAAATTACTCGTTCTCTGAGGTAGTAGCATTTGTAAAAATTCCAAATGTGGTTAACACACGCTGCAGTTATGAAAATTATTATTGAGGAAGAAGGTCTGAGTTCAAACTTTGATGTTTATTATTTTTATGGCTGCCAAGGATAATGTATTTAAGACAACTTTGAGTTCTTTTGAATAAATACTGGTGTTCACAAGCAATATTTTGAGGGTCACTTACTAACTTTGCTTTGAGAACAAGCAAAGCCTCATCTCATTTGTCCTCTCTCAGTATGTGGTGCTACCAGCCGCTCATTTTGCTCACATCTGAAACTTAGGAGTTATCTAGAAAGCCTCCCTAGTGTTGAACAGCATATTCACTGAGTTCTGTTGTTTCTACTTTCTTAATCTGAAATTCATCTACTTCTCTCCGTTCGCCTCACTAGAAGTCTCTTTTAGGCCATTTCATCATCCATTGCCTCCATTACTCCAACAGCCCCCTAATTTGTCACAATGCCTCCAATCTTGCCCTCTTCCCATCCACAGAACACTCAGAGCAATATTTTTGCCACACAGTTCTGTTGGGCATGTAAATTCTTTCAGTGGCCCTGCAAAATCTAAGCTTTTTAAGGAATGCCTTTGCTCTACAAATGTGACCTTTGCTTACCTTTTTAAACTATGTTCTTGCCACTCTCAAGCCATATTAAAGAATTCACAGTTGCCTGAATGCATATCCTGTCATCTCTAACCCTTTATACAAACTGTATCTTCTGCCTTCTGACACACTTAAAGTGGTTATCCTCACTTTAACTGGCTCCCACTTGTTCTGTAAGATTTAGCTTTAATATCTCCTCTGTAAGAACTTGCCTATAGTCACTAGCCCAAGGCTTGGCAAACACCATGGCCCACGATCTATGAGTGCTTTTTACATTTGTAAAGGATTGTAAAAATACGTATGCAATGGACGCCATTTGTGGTTCACAAAGCCTAAAACATTTACCAACCTTTGCACTAGATTTATATGCTTTGTAAGATAAGGTACTGTGCTTTATTCATTTAGTTAACTTCCAGGTAGGTGCCTGGCATTAAACCAATTTATCCAATCTTTAATTAAATGAATTTAATACTCTTAAATTCTGTCTTAGAAAATAAGACACTCCGGTGAGGCAGTTTATGAAAATTCAGATGAGTAGTGAATAACTTATCTGCTTTGGGGGAGAAAAACACAACAAATTGGATACTTGCAGGATTACGCTTTAATTTGAATACAAGGCACAGGTTTCCAGGTGTACGTAAATACGTCTCCATTTTACGACTGCTTTTTGCTTCTTTAATCTCTTAATCCTTTTGGACTGGGATAAGAGAGTATTTGAAATTTCTTATTAAAGCAATAACTTCCTTAATAGGGCTTTAGTCTTTTTGCTTTTTTTTTTTAAGAGCTGATCATCTGAATTCTTAGTACTTGCAAGTACATTTTTTTTTTTTTCCTTTCTGTCCACCTACCATTAGGTGGTTCCTAGATCCTGGCAAATTGTCTGTGGTTAAAGGATGCTTTTAATTTCTGTGTCAACACAGACCCTCTTTGTTGGTGTCTCCAAATTAGTATTCTCTTCCTCTATTATGTCATTACAGTCCCTTTTGGCTTTTGTTTCTTCCTCATGGAATAAATGTGGGTGCTCAATTCGTCCCCTACGTAAAAAATGCTGAATCCGGGATTCCAATCCTTGGCATTTAGGACGGTCCATGAGGGGCTTATATGTGCGCATCTTCACTCCTTCTACAAAGGCACTGGTCTGCTTTATGACAGAGGGCTTAACATTTCCCCATTCTGTCATTCTATTCATCTTTGGTCCTATTCCACATGGTACTGCAACAGCATCCAGTCCTTGTAGCATACTATACAACATGTGAGTTTTGACAGCATGATTAGCCCACAGTTGTTGTAGGTGGGTAATATTGAACTCCTGAGCCTCCTGGTCATAGATCCACTTGACATTTTCAAACTTACAGTCATATAAGACTAGAGGAAATTCTACAGCCATACTAGAGAAAAAGAGAAAAGAAAGAGTTTGAGAATACATAGCAGCCATCTAACAGTTTTTTAAAATCTTAACGGTTAGTTGCATTAAGGGAGCCAGGTAGGAGGTCACCGTTGATATTAATATTGACTAATAGCTGAGAAAATATCTCACTATCCCTAACCTTGAACACCTTTATTACAATAATGAAAAATGCAACAAATCATAGACCAACCTGATCTATGGTAGGTAAATGTCAGTGCTAACAAGACATGGCTCCATCATACTGCTATAAAATTAAAAACAGCTGGTATTTTTTCCAAATTTGTTAATAGCATTGCAATTTTGTATAGTATGGGTAAAATTATTGGTATCTATCTCAGCCTGTTCTCAAAATAAAAATCTTGACTATTCTTTCTTTCCTACCGTTTCAGAAATACGAAATTAGGAAAAATTCAGAAGTACAGTAGGATGACTACTCAGTAATATAAAACAAGCAAGATTTAATATGAATAGTTTGTTCATTTTAATTTTATCACATCCTAACAATAATACCTCAACATAAATTCAGAAACAACAAAGATGTAGAAATTAATGTCCTTTTACTTAAGGAGCCTGGTCAAAACACCTGTCTCTTTACTCATGGGATAGAACAATGAGAGGAAATTAGAATATACTGCTCTCTCTTACATGTTCATAACATTCTACAATTCAGATTAAAGCTTCATGAAGGCAGAATCAGTGACCATTATTTAGATAATTACGGGGGAAAAGAGGATATGCTATTTTTTCATTTTTTTTTTTTTGTTTTGTTTTTGAGACAGTCTCCCTCTGTCACCCAGGCTGGAATGCAGTGGTCCAATCTCAGCTCAGTGCAACCTCCGCCTCCTGGCTTCAAGTAATTCTTTGCCTCAGCCTCCTGAGTAGCTGGCACTACAGCCATGCGCCATTTGTTTTTTGTTTTTAACTCACCTATATTGAGGCTTCTGGGGATTTTTCTCTATATTCAGCAGCTCATCAATAATCTCTGGCTTCTCCATTCCTTGGCCAATCAGAAAGAGGATAGCCATCATACATCGGACTTGATGATAAAGGAATGCCTGGCCAGTCACTTCAAACTGACATAACTGGAAAGGTTCTTGCCATCTCCCCTCACCTGGGCTCTGGCCCACTAGCTGTACTTGAGCAGACAGAATAGTCCTCTGAAAATTAATCACACCATTGGCTACATCCATTTTACACAAGTTCCTGAAATCATGGGTGCCAACATACTTCTGAGCTGCATGATCCATGGCTACAATATCTAAATCAGCACGAGGGAAAAAATAGCGGTAAGTCCGCTCAAGACAGCTGAACCTAGCACTGAAGCTTGGTTCTACAGGGGCCCAGGCCAATATACGGATGTCTGGAGGGAGTACCCGATTGAGAATGTGGGTATAACGGATCTCTTCAGCAGCAGCATTTGCTTCCTCTTTTACATTAAAGTCCTCAGAATCCCTGCCCCTTGGAAATTGAGAGCGAAGGTCAAGTGAAATCACCTGTGGAGTTAGACAAAGATACTGGGTTTTAGAGACACAAATAATCTCAGTACTCAGTGTGTATACCTAGAATATCCTAGTATTGCTTGCTTTGAGAAACAGTGTATTGGCCCTTACCTGTCCAAAGGCACTAACTCCTTTGTCTGTTCTCCCACATCGGTGATAATTGGATGTCTGTCTGCTTTCTACTAGTCGAGTCTTAGTTAGAGCCTCAAACAGTTTCTCTTCAATGGTATTATTTGTGTTTTCCTGACTAGCAAAGCCCTGGTATCCCCAGCCCATATAGGCTATTCTTAGGGCTACATGTCTTCGGCCATGAGCACTGAAATCAAATGCACGCTTAGTTTTTCCAGCTCCTGATGAATTTTCTCTAATATTTGAGTCCTCCTTATTTTTGGCCTGTTCCTTTCTAAGTCTTTGCACCTCTTGCTCCAGTTCTTGTACTCTTTTAGGAGTTTTCAGTCTGGTTTTGTCTGTGTCATTATCAGCCATGATGCAACAGCCCCAGGAATAAAGGAATCATACAGGTCCACGCTGTCTGAAAAGAGAGCAAAGAGATACAATAGTTTCAGTGCCAGTTCCTTTGATGATGTTCCAATGGTATATAAAATTTAATTTAATGCCCAAAGAATATACTTTTGCTTTTCCAGGGATACAAGCATTAGCTTTATTGTGGGTTGATCATCCATAGATATTCTTTTCCATCCCTTCTGGCCAGTTCACAGAGGGAAAGAACTATTCAGCTGTCATTACTAAGGTTTCATTAAAGCAGTCAAAATTTAGGGAGAATGTCTATACATTTCATTTCTCTATCTTCACTGAATTGATTGAGGACTGATGTTACAAATATTTTTCCTCTAAAACATTTCCATTTGATTTCTCATTGTATTCAATTCTCTAGTCATAAGATTTCTTTATATGGGCTACTTATGTCTGCTCTGGGTTTCTACTGCTTTCCATTATTTCAAATAAATGACTTGTATGTTCCATCATCTAATATTCGTTAGATGAATATTAGGTGGTGCAGTAGAAGCTAGCCTAACTGAAGAAGCTTACTGATGGTTGTATTTCACATTGGAAGCAGAAGCTAGAGACAAGATTTTCTCACTTTAAGCCTTTTTGATGGGAGAAAAAAAGGTAATTAAGCACACTGACCCCTTTTTAAAGCTGAATTAAATGCATATTAGATTTCCGTACCTCTAATAGTTTAAAAAGTCAGTCTGATGTAATGTAGATGTCAGTGTAGAAATTCCTGTTATATTTCAGTAATCTGAGGACAACTACACTACATCTTTAAAATTGGGATGGTCTTAGACAATGTGACTGATGGTTACTTCAGTTAGAGAAAACCATCTCCACATCTGTTCTAAGGCTATGTTATGTAAGTGTAGGTAGCTTAGTTTTTTACTCTTGAGTTTCTGTATCTGTAACAGATTAAAAGTTTAAACTGTAAAAAATGAAACTGAAAGTACTAGAAGAAAACAGGGAATAACGTTTTTCTTAAATTCTGGAGTAGGAAAGGCATTTCTAAGCAAAACAGTTTAGAAACCCAGAAACTGTAGAAAAACAAAAGATGTGACCTAAAAGTAAAAATTTCTGCCAGCAAAAAATAAAGTCAAAAGGCAAACAACAAACTGAGAAGAAAAGTGATGGTGAAGTGCTATCTTCCTTAATATGTAAGTATTTCATGAATATATAAATCAGTTTTAATGAAAAAGAAAAAAATCCAGCAACTTGAGAGTCAGATGGACAAAGACCAAGCATTTCGAACAAAAAGAAAAAAGCTTATAAAATATTTGTTAAAAAAATTTCTAAATGCTCAATTTTACTCAGCTGAAATAAATGCAAAAGTATATGAACTATTTTTCAAGGAAGTGACTGCAAAGACAAAGTTTGATAGTATACCACGTTGGAGAGGGAATAGAGAAACAAGCTCTGTTAATAGATGGTCAATACAGCTTCTTTGGAGGTAAACATTTTGGCAACAGCTCTCAAAATTGAATATACACATACCTTTTGGCCCACATCTCCCATGTCTAGAAATTTAACCCATTCATATGCCTGCACAAATAGATAAAAACTTGCAAGATACTCATTTTAGCATCAGTAAACCTATAAACCTAAATTACAACAGTAAGGGAATGGCTGAATAAATGTATATTCATACATTGGAATTCCGCGCAACATAAAATGAAGGTCAGCCTGTGCTGATATAGCTGGATAACCAAGATTATCTTTAAGGTTCAGAAGAGTTGTGTAGTGTTCTCCTTTATGGTATAAAAAAATAAATGTACATGTGAATATGGAAAATTTCTGGATAATCATAAGAAATTGCCTTTGAGAGTAAAAATTGGTGGGGGAGGGAACGTCCTTGCTTAAAATTATCATGTGCATGTATTCGTTTTTTGGTTTAAAAAGAAAAACAGTGGGGACACAGGAAATAGTGGACAAGTAGATACCTATCTCAGATCCAGTCAGGAAACTAGCATTGGGTATGTGGCTGATTGATGTGGGTACTAAGTTATTTCAGACACTAGAATAAATTTAGCTGGCAACTGAAGATGCGTTAAAATTACTAAGACAGCTGGGCACGGTGGCTCACGCATATAATCCCAGCACTTTGGGAGGCCAAGGCGGGTGGGGTGCCTGGGGTCAGGAGTTTTGAGACCAGCCTGGCTAACATGGTAAAACCCTGTCTCTACTAAAAATTCAAAAATTAACTGGGCACGGTGGCCCACGCCTGTAGTAGTCCCAGTTACTCCAGAGTCTTAGGCAGGAAAATCGCTTGAACCTGGGAGTGGAGGTTGCAGTGAGCCGAGATCGTGCCACTGCACTCCAGCTTAGGTGGCAGCAAGTCTTCATCTCAAAAAAAAAAAAAAAAAAAAATTACTAAACATAGAAATTATATGTATGCATATATGTATACACATTATATGTGTGTGTGAGAACACAACACTGCTTTTGTGATTCTTTTTTTTTTTTTTTTTAAGATCAAATCACTCTTTTATGGTTAAAAGTGGGGACTCAGTCTGAAGCCAAACTGCTTGAGTTAGAATTTCAGCTCCACTACTTACTAGCTGAGTAACCTTGGGCAACTTATTTAACTTCTCTGTGCCTCGTGTTATTCATCTGTGAAAAGCAGATAATCCCACTCCTAAGTACCTGTTACACAGTGTACATTAAGCAGTATGCCCCATATCATGTAGTTTCAAGCTTTTCTTATGCCAGAACTATACTGTCCTGTTTTAGGACCTGAAGATGGCAAGACAGTAGAAAGCAGGAGTAAGAGTGGAAATGAAAGCAGGTAATAGATTACCTAGAACTGAGTTAAGGCCCCTCTAAACTGTTCTGATACTACCCTGTATTGAATTTATGATTGCCTTAGCCATTCTTTCTCCACTTGACTGCTATAAAATAGAAGAGAATGAGCAATTTATGAGCTGGGTATTTATTATCAGAAAGCTGACCAATGTTATCTCTTGCAGAAGGTCCGACAGTGTAGGGGAAGCAATGGAAGAACTTCTACCTGATGGACAAATGTGGGCTAATATGGATCCAGAAGAACGAATGTTGGCAGCTGCTACAGCTTTTACCCACATCTGTGCAGGGCAGGGTGAAGGAGATGTTAGGAGAGAAGCCCAATCTATCCAATATGATCCCTATAGTAAAGCTTCAATAGCCCCAGGAAAGCGACCTGCTCTTCCTGTGCAACTACAGTACCCACATGTAGAAAGTAATGTCACTTCAGAAACAGTCTCTGAGGCCTCCCAAAGACTCCGAAAGCCAGTGATGAAGAGAAAGGTGCTGCGTAGAAAGCCAGATGGGGAAGTATTAGTAACAGATGAGTCGATTATCAGTGAATCAGAATCTGGTACAGAAAATGATCAGGGTCTCTGGGACTTAAGACAAAGGCTGATGAATGTGCAGTTCCAGGAAGACAAGGAATCTTCATTTGATATTTCACAAAAATTTAATCCACCACATGAACACCAAGGAATTTCTCAAGATCAGTTCATTCGCTCTCTACAAAGAGAAGGAATGGGCTCTCCAGCTTACGAACAAGACCTGATTGTTGCCAGCAGACCCAAGTCCTTTATTCTCCCAAAGCTGGACCAGTTAAGCCGAAACCGGGGCAAGACAGACCGGGTAGCCCGGTATTTTGAGTACAAACGGGACTGGGACTCAATACGTTTACCTGGTGAAGATCATAGGAAGGAATTACGCTGGGGCGTCCGAGAGCAGATGCTTTGTCGAGCAGAACCCCAATCCAAACCTCAGCACATATATGTCCCAAACAATTATCTAGTACCAACAGAGAAGAAAAGGTCTGCACTCCGTTGGGGTGTTCGTTGTGACCTTGCAAATGGTATCATACCCAGGAAGCTTCCCTTGCCTCTTTCTCCTTCTTAAGTCTTTTTAAACTTCTTTCACAGGATTGTTTGAGATAACCCAGCTCTTTATATCTTTCCTTTTAAATAGAAACAATTGTCTTGAAAAGCTCTTAGAAACATCTTACGATAAGGACTTCACCTATCATTGGTCTTTCCTAGCTATATATCACATTGGTATCAGATAATACTTCCAAATTGCCACTCAAATCCAGCAGTTGCAAGATAAATCATCAGAAAGAACAACAGACCTGGTCTTTCTATTTTGTCAAATTAGTAAGGGCCCTTTGTGTCCTGTAACCTTTTTTTACCTATCATTGTGAGTTGCTGTGCTTTAATGTGTGTTTTTTAAGTTGCTGGGCATTACACTTATCAATTAAAGTATTTTGGAAATTCATGAACTTGAACATTATTGAAATACTTGCCTAAGATGATCTTGAACCTGGGCTATGATGAGAGCTCATAAGAAGGAACAAAAACCTGCCTTTTACACAGTCCTAAAGGATGGGAGAGGTTTACAACATAGCCCTCATTACTAAAGGTATACAACAAATCCAAGTAGTTTTACTTAAATAATGCCCCAAAACAGTACCATATAACATACAGGATTCAAACTTGTTTTATTTCAGAATTACTTCAAAAATATTTTGCCTGCCAGCTGTTTTTCTGGAATACCATGCTTTTATAATTTGCCCAAGATTTTTGTAGGAATGATGCATCACTTGGAAGACTATTCCTACTCCAGTAGGATTTCAAACTAGTAACATCTGGAATCAGATGCAAAATTAAATACCGATATGAACCTACCTAGCCTGTGTGGGTGCAGATCAAAATATGAATTCTGCTCACCTTAAATTGTACTTTATCTGTTCTTGATATTTCTAACCCAACGGGGACTATCTAAAATCTAAAAGTCAGTTTTAACACCAGAGGCCAGAAGAATGATGGCACAGTTTGCTTGTTCACAGAGAAAAAGCTCTAACATAAAGGTGAATGACCTTGACCGTTACCATCTGCGAAAATCACTTTCCCTATAACATTTAAAGCCACATAATTCACATATTCACCCAGTTCTGTTTGTTAGGCATTTGTCAGGAAAAGAAGTAATCAACAACTCAGATACATTGTAGGATATACTCACCGCAAACAAGTAGAAACTGCAAACTGTCCGCCAACAGTGGAACAGTAAATGTTTTTAAAGATATTAGAATATTCAATAGTCATTGGGAATCTTGGGGAAAGTAATATGGGAAGGTGCAAATTAAGTGAAATATAAACACAGGATGATCTCAGTACACACGGAAAGATCAAAACCTAACTCCTGAGTAGTGGGATTAAAGGTAATTTGTATTTACACCTCGGCTTTTTATGAGGTCAAAAATTATATGGTGATTTTAACATGCAAAACTCCAATTATTTATTTGGATCTCAAAAGTCCAATATTACCAAAGTCTCCAAAGTTAACTAGTTCATCTCCCCTGCTAATTAAAGAACTAGGCCAGAGAGTGAGTCTAGTTGGTTATAAGGCAGATTTGTGGCAAAAACAGGACTTGGTACACTACAGTGCTTCTTCCAGCACACCTTATCCTTCTTCAGGTGAAATGCAGTAGTTCCCAGCAGATGTTTAAGGTAATACCTTGGCCAGGGCTGCCAGGTGACCACAAAGAGGGAATTCGTGTGTCCCCTAAGCACCAATGACAAAACAGCCATCACCAGATGTTCCATACATTGGGCCGGGCGCCATGACTCACGCCTGTCATCCCAACATTTTGAGAATCCAAGACGGAGGATCGCTCGAGGCCAGGAGCTCGAGACCAACCTGGGCAACAGAGCGAGACCATCTCTACAAAAAATTAAAAACTAGCCTGCCAAGATGGCGCGCGCCTGTAGTCCCAGCTAGTCGGAGGCTGAGGTGGAAGGATCGCTGGAGCTCAGGAGGTCGAGGCTGCAGTGAGCAGTGATCACGCCACTGCACTCTGCCTGGGTGACAGTCTCCAAAAAAAAAAAAAAGAAGTTCTAATCTCAGGAACCAGTGGGTTAACACAAATAGCATTCCTCTTGATAAACTTTATATTAATCCAAAGGGGGGAAGAGGGAGTACTGTCCAAAGGATTAGCAGACACGCACTATGATCACTAGAAAGCAATCGTGCTCTGTATGTAAGGCAATCCCCAAAATTGAAAATTGCTGCCACAGCCTCCCACATAATCCTGGGTTCTCAACTTCTACTGTTTAATGAGCATCCAGTTCTAAGTGGGGCAGCAGAGCACTTCTGTACTCCACAGTACAAGGACCACTGAAGCTCCCGTCACAACGGAATTAAAGACGCCCCGACTGCGGCGAGTTTCCGCCGGGAGCTCCAGAAAAGTACCAGGCACAAAAGAAAAATACATGGTCTTAAGCGATGTCTCATTTCCAGACAGCAATGCTTTCCTGAAAAGACCAAAGTATGTGAAAGAGGGCAAAAAGAAGACAACAGACAACTGTTCAGCAAGGTGTCCATTTGTCCCTTCCCCTGTGGAACCCAGAAAGTAACCCACCCCAAAAATCCCACACTTACTTTCCGGTAACCGGCCGCGCCGCGTTTCCGAGACAGGAAGCTGTCGCTGTGCGTCGTCTGCGCAGGCGCCCGAGCCCTCATGGGAAGTGTAGTCCACGTTTGTGGGAAATGTAGTTCTGAGAACCGAGCTTGCTGCTAGAATCTACCTCAAGTTTTCTAGTCCAACTACCGTTTCTCCACCAACAAGGGAGGATCTGGGCCTGTGGCAGGACAGCAATAAAAGGAGGAATTCTAGTGCTACGCTAAACTAATAGAAAAAAAGGTAATTTTTCAAATGTCTGCTATCCTTACACGAAAACTAAAAATTGAAGATGCTGGCTCGATTTTGTACCTAGTTAAATGAGAAGAAAGTTACCATTGAGAGACGAAAACATTTACTATTAGAATTAAAAGCTGAAATGAATATGATAATCTCAAAACAAACGACTAGGTGCCCTGAGAGTGACCGAACAGAGCCGGGAGCGTTGCTTCAGCACCACGGAGAGATCATGACTGCAGTTTCGTGTGTTTTTGTATTTTCGCCCCCCAATTCCAGAAATGCTGATCAAAATCTCAAAATTACAATTAGAAAACTGGGGGTCGGGGGGGAGGTGGAATTTGGTTCTTTCGTCCAAATTGAGCAGTCGTTAAATCATTAGTACCAGGGATCCAGGGATCTACCCGTATTATGCAAACGCATGTAGGACGTAGAGGTTATACCGAGAGGCAATGTTTTTAACAAGAGACCACATTTCAAATAAAAGTTTTAAAAAGCCTATGTGAAACATCACAGGTATCTAGGGCAGGAACAGCAGTTAGAGCTTGAACAGCTCTGCTTCCTTTCCGCAACTGTGCCCCCGAGGTCATTCGTCATATCAAATTCATCAGATTTTGTCTCCACTTTTCTAAGCAATTCGCTAACCTTTCTGACATCTTGTGATGCGGTGGCGGAAATTTCCAGGAAAACGGGCACGGGGCGTAAAGCGCGGCGGGGAGTCAGGGGAGCTCCTGCCTGGAGGGCTGTGTGCGCGGCTGGCAGCCGGGCGGAAGCGGGAACGGAGGCTGTCCCCTCCGCCCCCGGGTCCACTCCCTTTCGTCCCGCTCTCTGCCCTCCGCCCCGCGCCCCACCCCGCCCTCCAGCGCCTGCGCGCCGCACCGCGGTGGTCGCGGGCGCGGACGCGTGCCCCCCTGAGGAAGCCCATTGGCCAGCGGATAGGGCCAGCACCGCCTCGCGCCTGTGGTGGAAGCACGTGCTGGGGGCGGGAGCAGCGATCGCAGCCATGGCGTCGTTACTGTGGGGAGGCGACGCAGGGGCGGCGGAGAGCGAGCGGCTGAACAGCCACGTAACCGCCACCGAGTCGGGGGGTGCACAGCCGCGGGGGTGGAGCTCCCACTCGCAGAGGGAGATCGGCCGGGAGGGGAGGGAGAGCCCGCGAGCGTTCGAAGCGGGGCGTCAGATGCTGGAGGGGAGATGCGGGAAGGGTTTGGAAGAGGGCCACAGAGGGAGACCCCGTCCCCACCCCCGCGAGGTGCAAGACCTTTGGTTAGAAAGGGCAAAAATGACTACCTCTGGAAATCCAGCGTGGGAACGCAGCTCTGATAGTCCTAGCTGGACCCCGAGTTTTCTACTCTGCCCGTTTGCTCATTAAGCCTCAGCTTGCTTCCATCCATTTGCCAGCGCACTTTCCTAGCCCTCCTCCCTTTGTTGGTGCCGTGAGCCCAAGTACTGCCCAACTGTGAACTAGAGGCCTAGGAAAGAGAAACTTCATGTACAGGGAATACAGAAAATCTCCAATTTTAGGATGATTCATACAGGAAACCTAACTTCGAAAGCAATCTGCTGCTACCTAATATTGCAAAGGAAACAATACCCGGGTGTCCTTCCCTGAATCCCTCCCAGCCCCTGTGGTAGGGAAGCACTGGGCTGCTTAGGGCTTGCATCCTAATATTGGTTGAAATTTGTGTCTCTCAATAGTTTTCAAACCTCAACCACCCCCTGAAGAACCTTCGGGGTGTCAAGAGTACTACAGTCCGAAACATAGGTGAGTGCTGTTAGGGCAAAGCAGAGCAACCTCAGTGATTAAAAAGCATTGCTTTGCTTTCATCCCGTCCCTGCCAAGTGAGATACGACGAGTTCTTCAGTGTGACATGCAACACTCTCCATTACCTTCCCAATCATTTCGTCCACTCCTCCATGAAATGGCTCTTCTTGCCAGTAGACACTGAAGAGTCAGGAAGAAAACGAATAGTATGCTTTACATTTCTGCTCAGCATTTGTCTTTACTTGTATTGTTTCTCCTCCATCCTTTCCAGATGGTTCTATTAATAACATCAAAGAAGATGATGAAGATGATGTAGGTAGGAGATGAATTCATTTGCATGTATCTACTGGCATTCTGTTTTCATTTATAACTTTAATAGTGTGAGTGAATAATATTATCTCAATTGGAAAAGGCCTGTCTTTGCTCCTGTTTTCTTATAGTGACTGTCAGGAGACACACTAAATTAGGAGGAAGGTATATTTATTTATAGGAAGTTGAAATGGAATATGCAGGGATTGGGTTCAGAATTTCCAGCTGTCAAGGATTTGGTCTCATGGAGATGGCCATAGGCTACTTTGAAGTTAGAGGATGGTGAAGTAACAGAGCATAAGAAACTGAATCCTCATAAAGAACGGATTCTCAGTGCTATATCATTCTTTCTGGAACCTTCTTTTAGAGGAAAAATGAGCGTAGGTGCGATTGCTTGGTATGCAACCGCTGAAAGAGCAAGAGCAACTTATTTGTTGTCATTCAGGACGCTTGATGTCCTCTTTTTTATTTTTGCTTTTCTAGTGGATTTGGCAGCTAATTCACTCTTAAACAAGTTAATCCGTCAGTCCTTAGTAGAATCCAGTCACCATGTGGAAGTTTTACAGAAGGATCCCAGCTCTCCACTTTACTCAGTAAAGACATTTGAAGAGCTGCGGCTGTGAGTATTTTTACTCTTTTAATATGGGAAAAATACTGAAAAGCACAGAACAAACGAATCTGCTTATAATAAAAACCATCAGGATCTCCTCTTTGTTTTCTGATACTGAATATTTTGTTTTTGTTTTTTGAGACAGAGTCTCACTCTGTCGCCCAGGCTGGAGTGCAGTGACATGATCTCGGCTCACTGCACCTCCGCCTGACAGGTTCAAACGATTCTCCTGCCTCAGCCTCCCGAGTAGCCGGGACTACAGGCATGCACCACCATGCCTGGTTAATTTTTGTTTTAATATTCAGTATTAAAGTGAGATTTGTACATTTCTATGCAATCAAAATATAGCTCAGACCGGGTGCAGTGGCTTATGCCTAAAATCCCAACACTTGGGAGGCTGAGGAGGGCGGATCACCCGAGGGTCAGGAGCTTGAGACCAGCCTGGCTGACATGGAGAAACCCTGTGTCTACTAAAAATACAAAAATTAGCCGAGCATGGTGGCGCGCACCTGTAATCCCAGCTAGGCAGGAAGCTGAAGCAGGAGAATCGCTTGAACCCAGGAGGCTGAGGTTGCAGCAAGCCGAGATCACACCATTGCACTCCAGCCTGGGTGACAGAGCGAGACACTGTCTCAAAAAAAAAAAAAAAAAAAAAAAAAAAAAAAAGAAGAAGAAGAAAGGATGTTCTAAAGAAGAACATTAGGATACCCAAGTTGCCTGGTGAATTGAGAACATTTTTGATAGTAAGATATTTTCATCCTGGGATAGATAGCTAAGCTAAGCACTGCCAGATTGCCCCTCTCCGTATCAGAACCCAGATTCTAATGACCCAGACATCCTACTTCACCCACTGTAGATAAGTTATAAGCTTTTACTTTCCTGATTATATTTTGTTTCAAATGGTATTAAACTGAATAACTTTCACAAATGGGTTTGCATTCCTTAGGGATTTATCATTTGACGCTAAAAAATGTATTTTAACAGAAAGAAAAGCGCTGAAACCTACTTATGTAAAGGGTAAAAATCCAAAATCCTAGTTCCCAGAAGTTTTCTAAGTGGTAGAAAGCCTACCCATGATTTAAGGCGGGCTGCCAGCCCTCTACCAATTAAGCACACACAAATGTGCATGTCATTAAAAGTTGAAGTGTTCTAGTCCATTTGATTTATCGTCATTTTGTCATTTTTCTTAAGACCCTCAGGAAAGCTGCATTTTGAAACATTGCCTCAGAAGGATAAAGTAATATTGTGTCTTCTACTCCTAGAAAGAACTAATCTAAGAATCACCTAAATAAAAATTTGTCTTTTCTGAAAATTACTGTCAAAAATATCAATATCATTCGTGAAAAGGAACTAAACAGTAAATGTCACTTAGTTTTCTGCTTAGGCAGAAAATATAACTCTCTCGGCAAATGGATATATTCTTTTCATCCAATGAGTTTTTCCTCTTTTGCTTCATTCAGCAGAAGGTTTGGCTTAAGGTCTTTACCACTGTCCTTCGCCTAGACTTATGGCATAGCTTATTATTTTAGTGGTCCAGCTCTACAGGTGTGATTGTTTATGTTTGGAAGTTGAGGTATGAATGATCTATCTCCAAATACTAGTTTTAAAGCTCAGCGGCAAAGTGACTTAATTTAGAAATGCACCTTTCAGGTATGTATTTCTGATGCTACTGACCAACTATAAGCTTTTTTTGTTTTTTTTTTTTTTTTTTTTTTTTGACAGAAAGGAAGAGTTACTAAAAGGAATCTATGCAATGGGATTTAATAGGCCATCCAAAATCCAAGAGATGGCTCTCCCTATGATGCTGGCACATCCGTGAGTTTCCAGGGTAGTGGTATTCTAACTTGGTTATGTTTAGTGTCTTATTTTCAGTTTATGTCCACTCTCTTGTATTCAGTTTAGCCCAGTGGTCTTCTGTTTTCTGCAGACCCCAAAACCTCATAGCACAGAGCCAGTCTGGAACAGGAAAGACCGCGGCATTTGTGTTGGCAATGTTAAGCAGAGTTAATGCCTTGGAATTGTTCCCACAGGTAAGGCAAGGCTGAGGGAACACTGGGAATGCTTGCACTACCAGTGCTAATTTAGTAATAGGTGATATTCCTGTGCAATAATATGGTTACTACGGTGATAAAATATTTAGAAAAGACATGTTTTTTATAAAATCATAGAGCATCGGGCAGCAGTATGGGACAGTGATGGAGAGGACAGGCTTTATCGTCTTGAGTAGTTTGAATCCAACCTCCCACTTACTAACTAAATGTCTTAGGCAAGTTAATAAATCTCAGTCTGTTAATCCTTATCTGTAAAGGAATGTATCATAGTTGATCTGTTCACCCTTAAATCCTAATACCTAGCACAGCGCCTAGCTTGTAGAAACCACTCATTAAACATTGAATAAAGTCATCATGTGGATTTAATGAAGTAATTTACATTTTTAGCACAGTGCCTGGCATAAGTTAAGCATGCAATAATTACAGCCATCTAGCTGCAGGACCAGAAGGTCATGTAGTCCACCTCACTTTAGCAGAGGAGGACGCTGATGCTTGGAGAGGGAAGTGTCTTTTTTGAGGTCCCCAGAGACTGGCTGAGTCAAGACTGGCACTGGTACCCGGTGTACCATTCTCCTAGTGTAGTTTCCTCTCATGAAAAGTATCTGGTCGTCTCTCCCTATTTGCTTGACAAGCTGAGTACCCATATGCATTAAGTGCTGTGGGGACACCAAGGCGCTGTCAGTTAGCTTCCACTCTGATCAGCCAGGTCAGCTATAGGTAAGGCAGAGGAAATCTTACGCATTTAGACAAGTTCAGTGAAATTTATGCTTAGGGTTTGATATTATCAATAAAAATCATGTAGGATAAGTTATGCCTGAGCACATTTTGAAAAATGTATGTGAAAGGTATTTTTAGCACTTTGGCTATGTTTCCCTCTCACAGATTCCTAATTGACCCATGTAAGTGCATTAGATATCACAGGTTTTTTCCATCAGCATCTTTATTCATCAGCAACCATCATTTTTATGAAGTATGGAATAACAGAGTTTGGGGGAATATTTTGCCCATTATATATTATATTATGTTATATATATCGTATCATGTGTTATAAAGATATAGATAATATAAACAGATTGGATCAAGCAAGGAGTGTTCCCGAAATAGGCAGTCTTTTTTTTTTTTTTTTTTTTTTTTTTTTTTTGACATGGAGTCTCACTCTGTTACCCAGGCTGGAGTGCGGTGGTACAATCTTGGCTCACTGCAACCTCTGCCTCCTGGGTTCGAGTGATTCTCCTACCTCAGCCTCCCAAGTAGCTGGGATTACAGGCACCCGCCATCACACCTGGCTAATTTTGTTGTATTTTCAGTAGAGATGGGGTTTTGCCGTTTTGGCCAGGCTAGTCTCGAACTCCTGACTTCAGGATCCGCCCACCTCAGCCTCCCAAAGTGCTGGGATTACAGGTGTGAGCCACTGCGCTCAGCCTCAAAAATAGACAGACTTTTAATAGCAAATGAGAGCTATGGGATAGAACTCAAACTGTAATTTGCCTTGCATTCATTGATTCCCAGCTTCCCTACATCTCACTCTTCCCCCTCCTATGCCTCCCCCACCCCAAAAAGGGTGACTAGTAACTTGTGATTCTATATAACCATTTAGAGAGGAATATGTAAAAGGTAGCTGTTTCTCCATTCCTCAGCCCCTTCCTCTTCTCATACTCAACGTTCACCTCAATTCTGTCAACTATTAAACTGTATCCAATTAAAAATATTTCATTCAACGAAAACCTTCAATTTCCTTTCTGTGTCTCTCCCTGTACAAATTTTTCTTGTAGTTGACATTTGAAAGATGCTTTTAAGAACCTTTCTCCTCCCTTCTTCTCTCTCTATCCCACAGTGCCTCTGCCTAGCTCCTACTTATGAACTGGCTCTGCAAACTGGCCGTGTGGTTGAGCAGATGGGAAAATTCTGTGTGGATGTTCAAGTGATGTATGCCATTCGAGGGAATCGAAGTATGTACCAGTAAGCCAGTCCTGGCTGATTTTTCAAATCCTGGCTTCACCGCTAATAAGCATTTTATATAACTTCTTGGCATTCTCATCTCTGAATGGGGGAAATAATAGCACTCATGTCGTAGAGTTGTTATCAGAATTGAGATAATGTTGGTAAAGCATTGTACACGATGCCTGTCGCGTAGTAAGGACCCACTAAATGTTAGCCACATCATTCCCACATCCTGCAAGAGGATGCCTTTGTATAGTCCTTACTTTGAGACTTGGTGGTTTTGTGCAGGACAGCTTTTATTTTGGGATTTTTCATTAAACTATTATAAGCTTATCATAGGGAAAAAAGCTTTAAAAGGCAAAAAGATGAAAAGATAGAAGTGAAAATTGTTCTTCATTGCCCTCCAAAAACGTAATCCCAAAGATCACATAGTAAACAGGCAAGCCTTTGTTTTTTGCTTTTTTTTTTTTTGAGCTCATACAAGCACATACAAATGCCCATATTTATATTTGTTTTCATTGAGCGTTTACAAAAATGGGAGCACTTTTTTTCATACTGTTTGTTCCTTTGACTAGCTGCCCAATATTTCATGATGTATTTAATGTAACCTATTGATGGACATTTTGGTTGTTTTCTGTTTGGGGAAGTGCCATTTTTCACAGTTAAAGTTAAGATAAAGTCAGAAATTTATCCTAAAAATTCTGCAGAATCAAAAACCACAGTGACCCTCAGGGCTTCCACTTGGAAAATTATTGCAAACTGTGTTTTTGCTTATGAGCTTTATGTTGCACTGCCCTGAACTGTGACCTGTTGGAGTTGTTTGCATCTGAAGGAGTGCTTAAAACCCTTTTCTCCCCAGTTCCCAGAGGCACCGACATCACTAAACAGATTATAATTGGCACTCCTGGGACTGTCCTAGATTGGTGTTTTAAACTAAAATTGATTGATTTGACTAAGATTCGTGTGTTTGTCCTGGATGAAGCAGATGTGATGATTGACACTCAAGGATTCTCAGATCATAGTATTCGTATTCAAAGGTAATCTTCAGAGTCCTCCTCTCTTCCTCAGCCTTCTGTCCAGACGGGGAATTTCATTTGTTTACTCCTCCACATTATCTCTTTATTGCTTAACTCCTCACCACCTTCACCTCTAAAATAAATTTGGGTTTTTACATTATTTTCACCAGTTCAAGAGTCCCTCAGACTGCTATAGTTTTCCAGCTTCATCAGTTTGCAATCTTGCCTGAGTGCTTTACTTTTGCAACACAGCTTACAGATGGACTCTATTAATATATAGTGCATCTGCACCAAATTTGCCAATATGTTCTATATTTTGGCCAGAATTCTGCAGAGGATCTGTTAAAGCCTGGTGAGAATACAATGGATAATTGAGATAGAGTAGAGGACACAGTAATGTGGGATCAGGAGGCTGGTAATCTAGTCCTGACTTTCCCTCTTAATTTATAAAAAGCCGTGTCGTTTTCCTAGGCCTCTCTATCAGGACCACCTGAGAGATTTAAAACTACAGATTACCGGACCCAGCCTCAGACTTACTGAATGAGAGTTTCTGTAAGTGGGATTTAGGAATCTGTGTCGCGTATTTTTTAATGAAGTATTACATACTCAATGTTAAATTCAATTAGTATTGAAAGACTTGTAATGAAAAACAGTAACCCCTTGCTCCAACCTGAAGAGAATACTTCTTTTCTGATATTAACCTTCATACCTTTAAATAATATTTTCATACTGCTGTTTCCTGATGTATAGTCATTGTCAACTAATTTCCCATTATAGGAAGTGGGAATTGAGGTCTTTGAAAACACCACCCATTCTACCTTTCCTATCCCCCCATCACCTCTCTGTAATTATGCCATGAATTAGGTCACATTAACTGTCAGTATTGATATCATGTGACAGTGTAAGGATTGTTCACTGCTGAGCCAAACAGCATATTATTATAATTACAGTTGCCCCTCTGTATCCACAAGGGATTGGTTCCTGGACCCCCTGCACATACCAAAATCTGTGGATGTTCAAGTCCCTGACGTAAAATGTTACAGTATTTGCATATAACTTATCCTCTTGTGTACTTTAAATCATTTCTAGATTATTTATAATGACAAGAAAAAAGTCTGTATACATTCAGTACGAGCACAATTTTTTTCCAAATATTTTTGATCCACAGTTGTTTGAATCCACAGATGTAGAGCCCGCAGATACAGATACCACTAATATAAAGGGCTGCTTTTCTTGTAAAGCTTTTTCTTCTAGAAGTAATCATTGCTTTTACTTTTTTTTTTCATTTAGTTAGTATCATTGTGTAAGGATCTTTAATTTTCCCTTAGCTATTCTGTCGTATGTGTCATATGTCTGTGATATCTCCAAATAGTAAAATAAAATTTAAAAATCCATCCATTTCTCGGCTGGGCACGGTGGCTCACACCTGTAATCCCAACACTTTGGGAGGCCGAGGCAGGTGGATCACAAGGCTAGGAGATGGAGACCATCCTGGCTAACATGGTGAAACCCCGTCTCTACTAAAAATACAAAAAAATTAGCGGGGCATGGTGGCGGGCGCCTGTAGTCCCAGCTCCTCAGGAGGCTGAGGCAGGAGAATGGCGTGAACCCGGGAGGCGGAGCTTGCACTAAACGGAGATCGCGCCACTGCACTCCAGCCTGGGCGACAGAGGGAGACTCCATCTCAAACAACAACAACAAAAGAAAATCCATCCATTTCTCTTTTTTCCTGCCGACATTCCAAGCTCCCTCTCTCCAGCTTCAGTCTGGTGGATCTGCTATACAGCTGTCATCATGGGGTCTTTCCTTTGCTCACTTAAGTTTTAAATCTCCTGTATCTTGGGTCGTTTCTTTTGGAGTACTTCCTCAGTATGCTGGAGTATATTTTCTAGTGCCTTCCTGAAAAATAATGTAAAAAAGATTTATTTTTCAGCTCTTACATGTCTGAAAATGTCCTTAGTATACCGGTAAATTTGATCTTTTGGCTAATAGTTTGCCTAGATAGGAATCCTATGTCATTCTCTCTCTAAATTCAGAGGAATGTTCAAAACAGAAAAGTTTTAAAAAATAATTATAATATATAATTAATATCCTCAGCTTCTACCGTTGTTACTGAAAAGTTTAATGTCACCCTGATCTCCAAGCTTTTATTTATGACCTTTTTTTTTTCTCTCTCTCACTAGAAGCATTTGCGGTCTTCTTTCTTTATGGTATTCTGAAAGTTTTCAATATCATACTTTGGTTCAGGTCTTTTTCCATTCATCATACTAGACACATACTGCACCCTTTCATTCTCAAAACCTGGGCCTGCCAGTTCTGGGAACATTTCTTAAGTCATCTCTTTCCCTAGAGTGACCAACTTTTTAGAGAGCCCATCTGGGACACAATCATAACAATCCAAAAAAATAACGATATAAAATAGAAGAAATAATCATACACAGGGCTATTATTTTGTTGTTTGTTTCCTTCCATTTGTCATTAAAATAACACAGTCATTGAGCATTCTGTGTCTGTCTCAATCACACTAGTGGTATTCTCTGATTTTTTCATATAGCTTCCTCTTCTTGCGTTACACATGCAGTATCTTCCGTTGTCTCTCTGAGAACATTAATTCTAGTATTTTAAATTTTTTTTCTGTTTTAACGTTGTCTCTGAATTATCCAGGTTTCCTTTTTCTTTCCTATAGCCTCTTTCACAGCAGAATGTTCCTCTTCATATGCGGTGACACTTAGATGTCTTTCACGATCTAGGGTGAGAAGCTAAAATTCCAGTGGACAGCTCTGTGTGCATGGCTGGGGCTGTAACTTGGGAAGCCCACTGTGTGTTAATTGTCATCTGGAGGTCTTTAGGACTATGTAATGTCTTTGTTCTCTTATCTGGGGGATAGACCCTTGGTTGCTGACATTCTGGGAGCAAGGCGGGGGAACAGGCTGAGAGGGCCGTCCTATTTAATTTACATATTTTCACTTGATCTTCTCTTTTCAGCCATATGTTTTGCCCCCACTTTCTACTAAGGCTTGTATCCCCAAATCTGGAATTTCTGCACAGAATAAACATCTAATCTCCTACTTCCACAGGCCTATCTACCTAAAGTAGAGGGATCCACCTGTCCCTTATACATGTTTTCTGCCTCAGCCTTCCTATTTAAAATAATTTTGAGCAGAGATCAAAGGAGGTTCCCTCCTTGTCATCCTCTTACCAATAAGTTGGTTTGTTTTATATAACAGCAAATGAAAAATTCAAAACTCCAGGAAATATTTAGTAGTGAAAAAGGGCTTTCTTTGTTTCTTTTTTTTCTTCTTTTTTTTTTTTTGAGACGGAGTCTCACTCTGATGCCCAGGCTGGAGTGCAGTGGTGCCACCTTGGCTCACCGAAACCTTTGCCTCGCAGGTTCAAGCAATTCTCCTGCCTTAGCCTCAAGAGTAAAAAGCTGGGATTACAGGCACGTGCCACCACACCCAGCTAATTTTTGTACTTTTAGTAAAGATGGGGTTTCTCCATGTTGGCCAGTTTGTTTATGACCCAAAAAAAGGTAATAAACAAAAGCCTGGAGATCAGGATGACATTAAGTTCAAGGCCAGGTCTCGAGTTCCTGACCTCAAGTGATCCACCCACCTCAGCCTCCCAAAGTGCTGGGATTACAGGTGTGAGCCACCATGCCTGGCCCCAAAAAGGGCTTTCTAAGAAAGTCTCCTTTATTTTATACTCAAGAGAATATTAAGTAATAATTAGATACAGCATTTATGTTGGTTGATCAGCCCTCCATTGTTATAGTCTTCCTTCCTTTTGCTTAAAACAAGTTACACCAGTGATGTCCAACAGAAACTTAATGCAAACCACATGTATAATTTTAAATTTTCTAATAGCCACATCCAAAAAGAAAGACGTGAAATTAATAAATATATATATTATTTAACCTATTGCACCAAAATATCCTTTCAACAAGTAATCTATATAAAAATTATTAATGAGATATTTTACATTCTTTTTTCATACTAAGTCTTCATCCAGTGTGTTCTACAGAATATCCCATGATTTTCTTGCGTTATATAATTTGTATACATTTTTTCTTTGTGAATAACAATCCAAACTCTTAAACTTTCACTAAGCTTCAAACTAGACTACTTCTCCACAATATTTATCCCAGTAACATGGCCCAAGCCTTAGGATATAAATCCTTGTGCAATCTTTCTCCAGATGCACGATTGTGACCCAGCAGGTGGCCAAGAGGCCCTAGCATGTGGAATGCAGAGATTTCCTCATGTTTTCTAATATATGCCCTGTTTTCAGTTCTTTCCCCCTGATTCTCTGGTTCCTGGAGCTCACAGATCCTAGACCTCTCAGTGGTCCTGAGGGAACAGTTAGCTGCGTCTTCATCAACATTCTGTTCTGCAGTGCTCATGGTATAGCTTCATCCACTTTCTAATTTACCACCCCTTCCATCTTCC
Source organism: Rhinopithecus bieti (assembly GCF_001698545.2). Taxonomy (NCBI): domain Eukaryota; kingdom Metazoa; phylum Chordata; class Mammalia; order Primates; family Cercopithecidae; genus Rhinopithecus; species Rhinopithecus bieti. The sequence goes on from NW_016810565.1 coordinate 509,075, forward strand.
AAAAATGTATTTAGATAACCTATCCAACCAGTTTCTCTTCTCCCATTCTCCATGTTTTTCGTGGATTCTTTTTATCTCTTTATGATCACATTAGTGGGATGTGGGCAGCTGAGACGATAACACAGGTAGATAGTCTCACATAATTGACCAGAGGTCTATCGGATTGTTACTTGATGATCGAGACCCTAGGCTTAAAATTGAGTTAGAGAATCACTGGACTATATGGTCTCTTTCACTCCCTTTTAGCACTAACAGTTTATTCTTCAAAGTGCTCCGTCTGCCTCTCAAAAGAGCTGATTTCCCTCAGGTCTCTCTCGTTTATTTTGTTTTAAAATGTTAACTTTTTATTGATGTATGAAGTATATACAGAGAAATACATGATAAGTGTACCATTGAGTGATTTATCACAAGAAGTCATGCTCTTATAACAGCAGCCCAGATGAAGGAATACAATTTTACCAGCACCCTAGAATTTCCTTAATAACCCCTTTCTGCTCACTGGTCCCTCTCTTTACCCAAGTAAAGATTAGCCTCTATCCTAACTGCCAACTCCACAAATTGATTTCACCTGTTCTTTAACTTTATGTGCATCAGCCCTGTATTCATTCTGTGTTCAGAATGGGTACATTTTAGTCACTGTATTTTCCCCTGTTGCTCCCCTTTAATTTGTATCTAGTTCTTCCCATTCTGAATCAAGTTAGTTGTGGCTGTTCTTTCCCTCCCAAGATGTATAATATATAATGCCTGCTGTCAAATAACTGGCTCTGTTTCTTCGTCTCCATTTACCTTTGTGTGAGATTATAATTATAAAGAGCATCTAGTCTACCCCTCTTGTAACTGCGTGAGTCTGTCTCTCCTAAAGAGGAAATTGGCATGAGAAACCTCAGACCCTCCAGAATATATACCTAAACTTTGCCCTAAGCTCCACATTCTGTTTATATACTTTTCTAAATTCTTGGTGGCAAGGAGGGGCAGGACCTTGGCTATCTGCCTGGAGATACAGCTGGTCGTTGCAGGCAGCACCTCACGTGGAACAGGGGTGTGTGCAGCGGCTGATGGCAGTGGCATGAAGTGCTTGAAGAAGAGTGACGGGATGGCAGCTGGGTGACAGCCTTCTCTCCTCTGTCACAGAGCTCTACCCTCCGAATGCCAAATGCTCCTCTTTTCAGCAACCTTTGAGGACTCCGTGTGGCACTTTGCTGAACGAATCATCCCTGACCCTAATGTTATCAAGTTACGCAAAGAGGAGCTTACCCTGAACAACATCCGGCAATATTACGTGTTGTGTGAGCACAGGAAAGACAAATACCAAGCTCTGTGCAACATTTATGGCAGCATCACTATTGGCCAGGCCATCATCTTCTGCCAGGTACACTCTGTGGGTGTGTCTTCATCGTGCCCAGATATGCCTACAGGCAGAGGTGGGGGACGATAATAAGTGCCCTATAGCCAGGCGCCATGTTCAGCACTTCTTGTGTGTCTCCAGTTTAATCTTCAGAACAGCTCTAAATAGAAATTACCTGTATTTTATGGGTGAAACGTAAAAAGGTTAATGGAATAGGATCTTCAAAGTGATGTTAAACACAGGGCCTTCTTTCAGAGGGACTGCTTCTGACACTTCCCCATTTCAGTTTATGTTTATTGTACCTTGTACAGACACCCTTTATCAGGTGAAGGATGTTATTCATCATTAACAGCACCCCATTTTTAGGTTTGCTTTTTGCTTTCTGACATTCTCATGTTTGTGTGTTTTATTTTCTCACTACCCCGTAAACACCCTAAGCTTCATGAGAGCAGGGTCTCCTCTCTCTCATTCACTCCCATATCCACTGCGCTAGGCCAGCACCTGTCTGGCACGTGGACAGCACCAAAAACATATTTGTAGAATAAAAGAAAGCTCTGCCACTGGCTAACCATGCAACCTTAGACAAGTTACATAACATTTTTAAGCTTTGAGAGTTTTGTCTGTTTGCATTTTATTTATTTATTTATTTATTTATTTATTTATTTATTTGTGATGGAGTCTCACTCTGCTGCCCAGGCTGGAGTGCGATGGCGCGATCTCAGCTCACTGCAATCTTCGCCCCCTGGGTTCAAGCGATTCTCCTGCCTCAACTTCCCAAATAGCTGAGCTTACAGGTGCCTGCCACCACACCTGGCTAATTTTTGTATTTTTTGTAGTGTAGACGGGGTTTCACCATGCTGGCCAGGCTGGTCTCGAACTTCCGACCTCGGGTGATCCACCCGCCTCGGCCTCCCAAAGTGCTGGGATTACAGGTGTGAGCCACTGCACCTGGCCTGTTTTTAATTTTTTAAATGAAACTAGATTGCTACTTCATTAATTTGTTGTGAAAACACATGACCCTCACAGTAATGCACGTAAAGATTTCAGCCAGATGTCTGGCACATGGGAAACAAGCACTCTTAGAGTGTCTGTTGTTGCCATTGTTACATGATATCATTTTGTCATCATAGCACATGTGAGGTAGGTGTAGCACATTTATCTCCGTTTCGTGGGTGAGAAAGCCAGAGGTCTGACTGGTGGAGAGAATGTGAGTCTTAGAAGCACAGACGGAGGGAGGATGCCATGCCACATTTTAAGGCCCTCGAGGACTGAGGGAGAGGTGAAACTAAACTCCTCTGCAACCCTCTCCTACCCCCGCCCTGCATGCAAGGTGTCACAAGCACAGCTAGGCTGCTCTGCTTAATCTTGGGGTGCTGTGGTGGGTTTTGCTTTTTTACATAGACTCGTCGAAACGCTAAGTGGTTGACCGTGGAGATGATACAGGATGGCCACCAGGTGTCTTTGTTGAGCGGGGAACTGACCGTGGAGCAGCGAGCTTCCATCATTCAGAGGTTTCGGGATGGGAAAGAGAAGGTTCTCATAACAACCAATGTTTGCGCCCGAGGTGTGTGTTTTGAGTCAGGTCTTGAGTTCTAACTTGCATATGATAAAATGCATTCTTTTTAAGTGTACAGTTTCGTGAGTTTCGACAAACATGCAATCATGCAGCTATCACTGTCATCAAAATATAGAGCATCTCCATCTCCCCAGTTTCCTCACACTCCTTTCAGCCAGTCTCCCTTCCCATCCCATGGCCCCTGGCAACTACTGATCAGATTTCTGTCTCCATATTTTTGGAGACACAGAATCAAATCATACTGTATATAGCGTTTGTGTAACTTCTTCCACCTGACATAATGCTCATAATAATACTAATGAATTTCATTAGTAGTATTACATGCACCAGCAGTTCATTTCCTTTTAATTACTGATAGTATTCTATTGATAGTTCATCTGTTCACCAGTTGATGGACATTTGGATTGCTTTCAGTTTGGGGCTATACTTAACAAGGCAGTAATAAAAATTCATGTGTAGGTCTTTAGAGATATGCTTTCATTTCTCTTGGGTAAATATCTAGGAGTGGGATTGTTGGGTCCTGTGATAAGTATACATTTAGCTTTATAAGAAGCTGTAAAACTCTTCCAGTTGCCAGCAATTGCTAACGTCACTCTTAATTTTAACCACTCTAGTAGATGTATACTGGGATCTTATTGTGGTTTTAAGTTGCATTTCTCTGATAACTAATAATGTTGAGCATCTCTGTGGAGTTTCTGATTTTAAAAGTGTTGACTACTGGTGAAAAAAAAAATCCTTTGTTTTTTCAAGAGAAGGGCCTTCCTACATTCTTCATCCCTCCTAAATCATTGCTTGGACTCCATACTCAAACCACATTTCCTGGTTAATTCTTAGTTTAGCACACAGAACTGACAACCTGCCGTGCTAGGAGTGGATGCTGAGCTCTGCTCTTGGGAAGGGTATCCTGAAAAAAGGATGAGGTTCCTATCCCTTAGGAGCTCACAGTCTAGACTCTCACCTGTCTACACTGGTGCTATTCAGTAGAGCTTTCTGCAGTGATAGAGATGTTCTATTCTGTGCTCTTCAGTTGGTAGCCACTAGCCATATCGGCTCTTGAGCACTTGAAATGTGGTTCGTGTGATTGAGGAACTGAATTTTTCCACTAACCATATTGGCTCTTGAGCACTTGAAATGTGGCTAGTGTGATTGACAAACTGAATTTTTAATTTTATTTAATTTAAATATAGCCACATGGTGCTAACATTTACCATATTGGACAGCATAACTCTAGACCCTAGAGGAAGGAAGGCACAGAGAGCTCCAGGTCAAGGCACAGTGCAAGGAGCACAAGGATCCTGACCTGGACAGTTTGTTAATGTTGAGAAGGAAGGCACAGTGGGGAGGGGAAGTGCAGAAGTCTTCCGAGGCAGCCTTCAATCTGAAAGGTTTTGCAGGGCGGGTGTGGTGGCTCACGCCTGTAATCCCAACACTTTGGGAGGCCGAGGCGGGTGGATTGCTTAAGGTCAGGAGTTCAAGACCAGTCTGACCAACATGGTGAAACCACGTCTCTACTAAAAATACAAAAATTAGCCAGACACAGTGATGACCACCTGTAATCCCAGCTACTCAGGAGGCTGAGATGGGAGTATCGCTTGAACCCGGGAGGCAGAGGTTGCAGTGAGCCAAGATCGTACCACTGCACTCCAACCTGGGTTACAGAGCGAGACTCCATCTCAAAAAGAAAAAAAAAAGAAGAAGAAGGAGAAGAGAAAAAGAAAAGTTTTGCAGGAAGGGTAGCAGTTCAGTTGAATGAGAATTTACGTTTGTTCAGGAAATGGCCAGACCTTGACTAGAGTGTTGTATTTGTGAGTCAAGAGAGAAAGAGATGAGACTTTAGGTGGTTTGAGGTCTTGAATTGCTTGTACTTTTCCTGTACAATTTGGGCAGTGGGTTTTGAACACAGGTGTGCTGGACATTGCTCTGGTGACCATCATAGGAGAGATGAGAGGAGTAGGGGAAGAGAGTGGTGAGAAATCAGTCTGGAAGTTGTTATAACTGCTGAGGTAAGGGCTTGAAAAGACCTGACCAGAACAGTAGCCATGAAATGGAGCAGAGCCAGAGCCCCATGATGGGTAAGCAGGTGTGAGACTACAGGGCCTGCTGGGGACTTGGTACAGCAGGAGTAGAGATGAGCGGGTGGCTCTGTGGGCTTGGTGAGGGCACCTCTCCACCACACACACACACACACACACACACGCCTTGTGTATATTTACATTTCTGTAGCATTCTCTATGGACACTGTTATGTAGCATGCAAGCATCACAGCATGCAAGCATCACAGCATGCAAGCAAACTTCCTAACCAAAGTACCTGTCTCAATTACATAAGCCCAGGTTGGATTTCTAAATTTTCTCTGTAAATACGAATTCCCTTGGCAAACATGGTATTTGAATGGCCCGTGTCCTGAGGAAAGCATTGCAGGACCCTCTGGTGTTTTTCCTCTTCTAGGGATTGATGTGAAGCAGGTCACGATTGTTGTGAACTTTGATCTCCCTGTAAAACAAGGAGAGGAGCCAGACTATGAGACCTACCTCCACCGCATAGGGCGGACAGGGCGCTTTGGGAAGAAGGGCCTTGCTTTCAACATGATTGAAGTGGATAAGCTGCCCTCGCTCATGAAAATCCAGGACCACTTTAGTAAGTAGCACCACCCTCACAATATGACCTGTAGACCTGCCGGTCTGACAGCCATGATGTGTGCTGGAGAGCTCATGAGAGTAGTAGCAGCAGAATGCATGAACTGGAAAGCTTCTACTTCACAGGACCAGGGTTCTAATATGAGACAGATGATTAAATAGTGCTTATATGGTAATTAAAAATTACTTTGATCAAGTAGAATTAATATGAGCTCAGGCTGAGTGTGGTGGCTTACACCTGTGATCCCTGCACTTTGGGAGGCCAAGGTGGTCAGATCGCAAGGTCAGGAAATCCGGACCATCCTGGCCAACATGGTGAAACCCCATCTCTACTAAAAATACAAAAATTAGCTGGGCGTGGTGGTGGGCACCTGTGGTCCTAGCTGCTGGGGAGGCTGAGGCAGGAGAATTGCTTGAACCCGGGAGGCAAAGGTTGCAGTGAGCTAAGGTCATGCAACTGCACTCCATCCTGGCAAAAGACCTAGACTCCATCTCAGAAAAAAAAAAAAAAAAAAAAAAAAAAATAGAGCTGAGATTTACATATTATAACTCATTCTGGAGTCAGAATTTCACATCTTGTGAAGGCAGAGCAGATTGTGGAGCAGATTTTCACATCTTATAAAGAAATCCCCTAAGCAAAGTAGTAACATCCTTTAAGATTCTCTTCAGTTCTCTTTTACTTATGCTTTTTCCCTCCTCTTTCCCACCCTCCCAAACGGGAAAGTCCTAAATTCTGAAGTCTGCGGCCTTTCCTCCAGCCCCCATCTAAACAAGGCAGGCTCTGATGACGGCCTGCTGGAACTCTGGACTGGCGGATTTCTCTGATGGAAACTCCAAAGGTCCCATGGCTCAAATTGTCCCGTGCCCCACAGCCCATGGATCTGGCTGGGGAGCAGGGGAGGAGGAACACCTTCCAGGACAGTGGTACTTAACCTTTGTAGAAAGCAATAAGCGCTCTCCCCAGGGAAGTGCACGTAGGCACACACAGGCCATTTGGAATATAATTTTCATAGGTTGGTAGACTGACTGTAGCACATCCACCGACCTTTCAGGGAAGTAGGTTAAGTGCCCCTGTGTTAGGCTAACTGGGGAGGACAGGGTGAGGAAGATGCGTTAAGGCCACTGTTGCTATGGTGAGCTCCTAAGGCCCTGGTCTCAGGCAGTGACTGCAGTAGAAGAGCCTCAGTCCCTCCCAGGCTCTCCTCACTTCCACTCTGGCCTTCTTTGCCCCAGCGTATCTAGATACATACATTCCATGGTTTGTGGCATTTGATGCTGTTTGAGTTAGTCTTGGTCAGTGACTTTGACACCCTTCCTTCCTTATGTTCCTATATCAGGGCTTTCTATACAAGGTATCACTGTCTTCAGAAATCTGGATGGAATGAAGTTCCAGTTAGACCCTGACGTAAGACTGGTTCTGTTCTCTTTTGTTCTTTTAGACAGCAGTATTAAACAACTCAACGCTGAAGACATGGATGAAATTGAAAAGATTGACTACTGAAGAAAGAACTTTATTGTTTGTGCAATATCCTAGTTTATGTGAGAACATCTCAGTGGGTTTTGAAGGTAGTTTTTTTATGTTGGGCTTTTTCGACATGAAACTGTCACAGATAGCAAAATAAATGTCACTGTACTTATGTTAAGACATGAGGTCTTTTTGAAACCAAATTGATGTGAAGCTTGTGATCCTTTTGAATAAAAAAAAAAAGCAAGATTATTTCTTATTCTAATCTTTGTACAGGTAATATCTCAATGTGGGCTACTGTGTGTTTTGGATTTGGTTTTACAATCTGAGCAGATCGTGCCTCTCGGGAGCATCTTACTGTGTCACGAGAGGGCGGTAGAGCTTCGCTGATTTTGGAAGCTGAGCGGGTAGGAGAAAGCCCCGTGTCTTCAGACCTCGTTCACAGGTGCCCTTTCCAGCCATTTGTGCCTTTCCGCGCTCCTCACCTTAAACTCCCCCATGCATGCACGTGCATGTTCTTAAGTGAAAGTACAGATTAAAACTTTGAAAAAGTGAAACCATTAGGAAGAAAGACTATTTTGCTTCTTTAATGTTTCAAGGGACATACGGAATTTCAGAATATGTTTCTATTTTGCTTCTTACTGTCTTCAAATTAGAGAAGATTTCTCCCTCATCATTTATTTCATGGTCTCTAAAAGTGCGGCTTTATTATGGGCATTTCTTAAAAGCAGTCGGTGGAGGGTAAAAAAAAAAACCCACATACCTTATTAAAAAAGTAACATTTCAGAGAGCAAAATTTTTTTTGTTTTAAGCATTTAAAGGTATATCTGAGAATCCTGGACATTTTCCCACAAGTCCCATTGAGATACGTTTTAATTTTTCGTATTCCCTACTCAAAAGTAAAGTGTAGTGAGCTTGAGAAAATGGGGTAGAGAGTCTCCCAGAAAGCTGGAGCAGATCTTGCAGCCAAAGCGCTGATACCAGCTCTGTCACGGCACCAGACTGCACCAGTGGCTGCAGTGAGCGCCCCTGTCACCGGTGGGATGGTGGTTCCTGGCATATCTATTTTGATATTCCTCTTCCATGTCACCCTGCCTGTGTTTTCTCCCAGAGAGCAGGGCTCAGAAATACATAAAAATCATCACGTGGCTGGGTGCAGTGGCTCACACCTGTAATCCTAGCACTTTGGGAGGTCAAGGCGGGCGGATCATGAGGTCAGGAGTTCAAGACCAGCCTTACCAACATGGTAAAACCCCTTCTCTACTAAAAATACAAAAATTAGCCAGGGGTGGTGGTGCGTGCCTGTAATCCCAGCTACACAGGAGGCTGAGGCAGGAGAATCGCTTGAACCTGGAAGGCTGAGGTTGCAGTAAGCCGAGATCATGCCACTGCACTCTAGCCTGGGCGACAGAGTAAGACTCTGTCTCAAAAAAACAAAAAACAAACAAACAAAAAAACGCTCCCTCATTTAGCAACAGATATTTATTGTGTACCCTTTATGCTACACACCAGGGAAAAGGAGGTGAGTGAGATACAACTGCCATGTTGGAATTCAGAGCCTAATGGCAGAGATCTAGAATAAGCCAGCATGATAACAGACTGTGCAAAAGCAAGCGGGCCCAGGTCACTAGTGTAGCACAGAGGAGGGACCCTAATACCATCTAGGTCAGCTTCGAGAGGAGAGGACACTCAGGATCTACTACAGGAGAGCAGGATGTCTTCAACTATGCCTTTTCAGCATGGACTTCCTAGCAACTTTCTAACCTGAGTCTATGAGAGGAAGTGTTCCAGACGCAGCTCATCATAATTACTTGGAGAGCCCGGGGAACAAAATACAGATTTCCTTCCCCATGCAGATGAAACCAGACTCTCCGAGGGCAGAGCCCAGAAATACCCACTTCCATAAGGGAGCCACAAGCACAGGTAGAGCAGTGGTACTGAAGACGGCCGTCCGGAGGGAGACCCTCAGGCAGAAAGGCCCTCGGGGACAAAACTTGTAAGACGTGGAACTCCTGCTGCTCGGTGTCCATCCTGGTTCTCCTTATCCTACATCTGCCCTCCTCTCTGGACTGGAAGCTGGTGATCACTCTTGTCCGCTCAATACCCCTAACACAGTGCCCAGTGCATCCTAGGCATCCAAGGAACTTTTGTCTTTGTTGAGTAAATTTTTTTTCTTTTGCCACTTCCTCATTCACTAATAATTTTTTTGAGGTTTTCCATCCTAGTTTTGAACCCCAATTATATGGCACAAGATGAATGAGCATGGTAAGTGTATCCAGACACTTTGTTCTCTTACTATTCGAGAGTCGAGTTGGACTTTCCACCATGCTCAGCTCAGCCTTGGGGTGTCCTAAATAAAACTTTACCACTTCCCTTTCCAGTTTAAACTCTGGTAAGATCTCCACCAGTTACCCTCACGAGTGTCCTCAGTAATTTCTGTTTGACAGCTGTTCCCACGGGTCTGCATGCACTGGGCATTTTTCTGCGTTCCCCTTTGCCCCCTCCTCACATCCCTTTGTCTCGCCACCTAGGAGGCAGGAAAGCCATCCTGTATCACAGCTGCATTAACACGAACTGGCTAGTTTGGTGAGTCAACAATCCAAAGGCTGTTTTCTGCAGCGTGCGGTTCCTTGTCAGAGCTGTAAGCAATTTTCCTGTCTTCCTGCATGGCTTGGCCAAGGTCATCTCTCTCAATGCCTGCCTGAGAACAAAGTAGATACAGAGGCAAGGAAACACCAGGTGATTTCAGTGCAACTGTGAGCTGGGTTAATCAGCTGTGTATTTCTTGGCACCAAAGACTAAACCAAATCCATTAAGTTGATCTTGGCCAGCTTAATACTGTTAGCATATTGAAATTCATGATTACGTAGAGCAGGGCTGTGACTTCCAGTGGGTGAGTGAACACCTCTCCTGGAACACGGCTGCTATGATGTTAGGTGCTGGATCTAAGGCAACCATGAATAATAGGAAAGGCAAATGAGTTGGTCATAGTCTGGTAGGATGTGTGACAGCTGCTTCTCAAGAGACATTATTGCTTTTGGTCATGAGAAAGTGTTGATCCTGCTCAGCAAAGCTCAGTCACCATGAAAGCTGCTGGCAGTCTCTGCACATATGAACAACAGTGGAAAATCTTAGAGGAGTGATGGGGGCGGTGGATGATGAGCAGTACCTTTCCAGACACCAGAGAGAGAGAGGCTGGTTTTGTCAAGCCTTGGCTTGGTTCCTGGTTCTCTTGAGAGGCTCAGTCTCCATCCCTTTGATTCAAGTCAGGACCTAGATTAGAAAGAGAACCCATGCGGAGACAGTCCAGCTGTTGGGATGGGCCTGCACTTTGCTCTCTGAACCATTACTCTGTTCTCATCCACATTGTACAGACAGCCCATCATGCTCAGCCTTGCAGGAGGGTCTTTAGGAGCCCAGCCATCTGGCACATACTGCTTTTCCCAAGGGAGTAACAGAAAGGTCGGATTCGCTTCAATCCTAACCCTCTCACTTCAACTCTCCATTACTTCTGGGGAATAATGATGTATATCCAAGACCCTCATATCATATTAACCCACAAACTATGAAATCATCAGTCTTGTTCTATGCTACAGGGAATCCAACTTTTTGCTCTAGAAAGAATCCAAGAGGCACTCAACCCCAACATTTTCTATACTTTTACTGGCTGAGAGAATTTGACATTTTCCCTTCTCTCTCTCTCTCTCTCTTTTTTTTTTCTTTTTTTTTGAGATGGAGTCTCACTGTGTTGGCCAGGCTGGAGTGCAGTGGCATGATCTCGGCACCACAACCTCTGCCTCCCCTGTTCAAGCAATTCTCCTGTCTCAGCCTCCCGAGTAGCTGGGGCTACAGGCACATGCCACCACGCCTGGCTTATTTTTGTATGTTTTTTTAGTAGAGATGGGGTTTCACCGTATTGGTCAGGCTGGTTTCAAACTCCTGACCTCAGGTGATCCACACGCCTTGGCTTCCCAAAGTGCTGGGATTACAGGCGTAAGTCACTGCGCCCAGCCTCTCCTTCTCATTTCTGTCTGCTGACTCCTCTTCCTGTTCTGCTGCTCACATCCCCAGGTTGGTGTTTTCACTCTTGGCGTTCTGCCTTATCCCTTGCCACCTTCCTGTGCCACCTGGGTCCCTCCGAAGGATGGGCCTGGACTTCCCACACCCTCCTTCGCTGCCCCTCACTGTGTTGCCTGGTGTCTGCCAGGAGAGATGCTGTTTGAGCCATTGGCTGATTTCTCTTACTGCTTTGCAAACTATCAGTTTTAAATGTGGGTGGGGCCGAAGCACCATTCTCCATTTTTAATGTGGATTTTCCATCCCCCTTTAAACATTAAACTTTTAGATTCTTCTAGTGAAATACAGAAAACACACTTGAACTGGGATGATTCTTGCCTAAGAGATGTCCCACTGTGTTTGGCAAACCCACGGAGGGTCCCACGGGCCCATGTCTGGAACTGCCTGGCCCTCCTTTACCAGTTTATCAGACTTCCACTTCTGCTGAGGTTAGAAAGAGCCAGAGGCTCTGATACAATAAAAATGAGCTCTGAAGAGGGGCTGTCTCCCTCTTGTATTCAGAAGAACTGAAAGTTTTAATAAGTCTCTAGAGAAGCATGACAACTCTCTGTAGCATTTCTCTTTGGGAATTAACCTTTGCCCATAATTATTTATATTCAGTAGAATAACCATGGGTTTCTCTATTCCAGTTTCTAGAATATAATTTTCATAAATGACGATGGTCTCCTATTTTGAGCTTAATATTTTTCTGTTGCTAGAAAGAATGGTACTGCCTCACTCCAGTTCCTTAGTTTGTGATCATGGCTTGAAATCTCTGCTTTCGGTTACATTCCTCTGAATATAGTCATGTATAATGGCTTCAGGCATGATTTAGAAGGCACAGACTGAGCAGGCCACTTTATGAGGTGGTGAACTCCCCATTCCTGAGAGCATTCAATCAATCAAGATGAATAGTTACTTGTAACAGATGCTGTAGTTCTGGTTCTTGAATTACCAGGAGTTGGAATAAAATGATCTCAGAGACTCTGTCCATTCTAAGATACCATGTTTCCATGACCCTACACAGAATAGCTACACAGGTGGAGGAACATGAGTCAGAGAAGCTTTGCACAAAAGAAGATCGTTTTCCACAAATGAAAATGGGGTGATTAACTTCTAATTGCACCCTGTCTTAGTTTTCAGATGCATTGGTTCCTTCCCCATGTGACCATCTCTTTATACCAAGCTAATGCTGAATGTGGATTATTTTTAATGTAATGTTCACATTGTAAAAGCAATGAAACAGCAAACAAAGTAGAGCAAAATATCAAAATCTAATGACTTTATCATAAAAATTATCAGCTTGATACAGTCCTGTTCACTTTAATATAAACATTTGTGGTTAATTATAGTGTTATATCTTTTTATTTGAAACATTCAAGTGTTTTTTTCATGTTGCCACACAGTCTTTGGGATTATATTTTCAAAATAATAATTGACCAGATGGTCCTATCTAGTGAATATGCATGTAGCTGTCTTTGTCAAACATTTATGGGATGTCCATTTTTCCAAAGCTTAAATTATAAATCATACTGCAGCAAATATCTTCTTGCCCAATATTCCAAATTATTTCTTAAGATTAGAGACATTAAGTGCAAGTACCAGGTCAAAAACTAGTAGCATTTTAGCAGATTCTGTTAGGGCTACATTGCATTCAATAGACTGTGGCTGTACTAATACATAGTTTCACACCAAATTCACCTCACCTTGACCAGCAAGGGATATTTTCATTTTAAAATTGCTTGGTAACTTTTTTGGTTTATGTTTCTCTTCGAACAAACAAGATTGTATTTTTTAAAGTGGTTCATCATTTGAAAAGCATCTGTAGTGTTCTTTGCCCTTTTATCTTGTGAGATGTTAATGTTTTCTTTGTCCAGTTGTGTGAAATATATGTGTGAATTTCTGTTTCCAAATAAAATAAAGACATTAACCTTCTATTTTACTGACAACATATTGTCTGTCTCAGTCTGACTGCATTTTAAAATGTGTTATAGTTGTTTCACACAAAATTATTTAATTTTTTGTAACGAAATATATCAATAATTGATTCTCTACTGGTTCTAGAATATTAGCACTGCTCTAGAAAACATGTTTAATTTTATTTTTAGTTCTTGTGATTTTTTTCTTTAAAAAGATACTCAGCGATCTGGCCACTGGACTCCAGTCCGGGCGACAGAGCGAGACTCCGCCTCAAAAAAAAAAAAAAAAGATACTCAGCTTTAGTCCATCTGTAATTTGTTCTGGTGTGAGGTATATCACTGAGAAACCTCTATTTCCTATTCTTATATCTCCCTTATATTAAATTTCTACATACCTCAAAACACATAAAACAAGATTCTGGGTATCTACTTAATTCCAGTTTATTCTTGGGCCAACACCACAGTTTTGTGTATTATTGTTATACAATGTGTTTTAGTTTAAGGACTTGCTCTCCCTCCTGGCTGTTTTCATTATCTCTCATATTTGAAAAAATGTCATTACCAGTTTATTCCTCAAGATCAGTTTTAGATCCATTTAACCAATTTCCAAAAGTTCCTCTGATATTTTATTTGATGGCATCCACTTGGCAGGAGTAATGTATTCAGTGCATACATTACTTTGTGGAGAATAGATTTCTTTACAGTTTTGAATCACGTGCTAGATCTTCCTTGTCTCAAAAAGGTCAGGAGATATGCTAGGAGCAAAGCCCCTTAGACACCTGAGCAAGAGGCTGTGCTAGCCGAGGGGAGAGGCAGGGAGGGTGGGCGCTGAGGTGGTCTCCAGGGGCTTGCCTGACGGAGGAGGACCTGGCAGCAACCTCGGGCATTTCATTTCTGTGCATCCCCATATGCCAACTTGTCTGCCAAGGGTCCGAATTCTGCCAGTCAAGAGCGAGTGCACGTGACAGGAGGAAGCTTGGGCTCGAGTCCTGCCTGCCCATGAACCTGCTCTGTGGCCATGGACAAAGCCACTTCACCTGCCCTGGCCCCACCTCCCCAGGATTCTAACAGCTCTTCAGTCCTATTCCTCCCTGACACCACAGTGCTATCATGCTTCAGCCTCTGACAGGCCTAAATGGCTTGAAGGTAGAGACCATTTGGACCTGGCTCTCTGTCAGGCCCAGCACCCAACCCAGTTCCTAGCACTCCCCAGATGTTCCACAACTATGGGAAGAGGGAGGGAAGGAGGAAATTGTGTAACCCCAATTTGTGGTAGAGTTTTGTCTTAGCTAATGTGTTTTACAGCAGGGGTTCCCAGCCCCCGGATCACTGACCGGTACCGGGCTGCCCAGCAGGAGGTTTGTGGCAGGTGAGCGAGCGAAGCTTCGTCTGTATTTACAGCCGCTCCTATCACTCACATTACCACCTGAGCGCTGCCTCCTGTCAGATCAGCAGCGCCATTCAATTCCTATAGGAGCACAAACCCTATCGTGAACTGCACATGCGAGGGATCTGGGTTGCGTGCTCCTTATGAGAATCTAATGCTGATGATCTGTCGCTGTCTCCCATCACCTCAAGATAGGACCATCTAGTTGCAAAAAACCAAGCTCAGGGCTCCCACTGAGTCTACATTATGATGAGTTGTATAATTATTTCATTCTATATTACAATGTAATAATAGAAATTAAAGTGCACAATAAATGTAATGCACCTGAATCATCCCAAAGCCATTCCCCCCACACCCCTGTCTGTGGAAAAATTGTCTCCCACAAAACCAGTCCCTGGTGCCAGAAAGGTTGGGGATCTCTGTTTTAGAGCACTCTATCTCAAACTTTAACATAAATATGATCCACTGGGGATCTCGTTCACCTGCAGATTTCTGGCTTAGTAAGTCTGGGATGGTGCTGCCACTAGTTTCCAGACCACACTTTGAGTAGCAAAGTTTTAGATCACGGATCTAGGTGAGGATTCTTGGCTGAAAAAAAGGAGAGTGGGGTTAGGGGGTGCTAGAATCCTGGTCACAGTTATGCTTTAAAGCTATGTGTACAGGCCAGGTGCAGTGGCTCATGCCTGTAACCCCAGCACTTTGGGAGGCCGAGTCAGGTGGATCACCAGAGGTCAGGAGTTCAAGACCACCCTGGCCAACATGATGAAACCCCTTGTCTGCTAAAAATACAAAAATTAGCTGGGCATGGTGGCACATGCCTGTAGTCCCATCTACTCGGGAGGCTGAGGCATGAGAATTGCTTGATCCAGGGAGACGGAGGTTGCAGTGAGCCAAGATCACGCCACTGCACTCCAACTTGGGCAACAGAGTGAGACTTGGTCTCACAAAATAAAAAAATAAAAATAAAAGGTATGTGTATAGGCAAGAAACTTAGAAACACAAAGCCATTTGACAAATTATAGGGCTGATAAGAGGGTGGGTGACTTACTTTCACGTGTTTGTTGCTATAAAGTGTTTGCAAAGAATAAAAACTGCAAAGAAAATCAGCAAAAGAGAAAAAAGGAGTTCATTTCAAGCCACACGGAGGCCATGTGGGGCACACCACTCATTGCCTCTTCCTTGAACTGCTCTGTACTGTTAGAACAAGGTTTCCTTCTGGCTGGGAGGTTTTCAAAATGTTTTCAAACAGCTTGCTTGAGTTTGCTCCAGTTGAGAAGCATCTGAGGCTATGATCACAGCCGAGGGTGATATGTAACAAGCTGTCCCACCTCTGATGCAAATGCATCCTGCAGAGATATAAGAAAAGCCTTCATTCCCCAGCCAGGGCTAACACACAGGCAGACCAGGTGACCAGTGACACCCTCGGCACCCACTAAGAGCGGTAAGAAAAATCAATTTAAAAGTTTGCCTTTCTTACTAAAAGAATTTTTATGAGGCCAAAGCGTTGACAAGTTTGTCATTCCCAGAATCTGCTAACACCCTCCCCTAGCCCCTTAGATTTTTTAGTACTTTTCCTCTCCTCATTTTAGAGGGGAGGAAAACCATCTTGAACAAGCAGAAAGTTTTATCCAAGGTGTTTGGCAGTGACTCTGAGCTCTAGGAAAGATTTATGTCTTCGTCCTCTGGCACTGCCTAGCGTTAGCTCACTTAAAACAACTGAATATATGAGTTCACTTTATCCTGTCAAAGTAGAACCTAGGGCGGCATGGTACCCAGCTGGGGTCCACGGGGACCCTGAGGCAATGTTCATGTCTCAGTCACTTATGCTGAGCTCAGCCATTTTTATGTCTGTCTGAGATCATTAAAATGAGGAGGGCAGGGAGCAGAAAGCCCAGTGGAATGAATGGTGTGATGGAAACACCGCTCGAGTTTACAGGGCTCCGCCAAAATCATGGATTTAGGGGTTCACTTAAAACGCTGCCTGTCTCCCATCGTCACCCCTCCCCTTAGTAGTCCTTTGGACCGGAGCAAGACCAGTTGCTTGGAGTTTGAGCTTTCTGGAGGGCGCCTCCAGAGAAGTTTCTCCATGCTGATGATCCCAAGAATATTTTAATTTTCCTTGTTAAGTCATTTGTTTTCTTTGCTGCTCTCCCACTACCATTCAGACTAGGCCCTGTGACGGGGCCTACTGCCCCTGAAAAAGGAACGTGGATTCAGTCCTGGATGGATTCTCTAGGCCAGACCCAGGTCCACCCACCTCACATGGGCACAGGATTCGCCAAGCAGCTTTGATATTAACCTAAGGCAGCAAGATTAGAAAAGGCACTGCTGCCCCACAGGACTGCACTGTGCAGCCTGAGCCCGGGGAGGTAGACAAGCTGGGGGCCCAGGGTCTGTGCCTGCCCATCCGGGGGACAGTTGCGGGACCCTCTGCTCCCCAGCCCAAGCCTGCTTCCCCTTCCAGAATCCTCAGGCTTCAACCAGAGGGAGGGGTGGTTTCTGTTTTAAGGGTGGGGACCTGGGATTCCCATAGCCCCTCACAATTTCTTGGCATTTAAAGGTGACAGAGCCTGTTGCCTAGAATGAGAATAGTCCAAGGGAAGGGACTATGCCTTCCTCCTGGGGAAGGATGGAAAGGAAGGAAGGAGCTAGTTAGTTGTTAGTTGATCCTCACACATCCTGAAAAACACTCATGGAAATGTAGTAATGCCATTTTATAAACAAGAAAGCTGCGAGGCTGGATCTGCCATCACACAGTGGAAGTAGAATTTGACTGGGGCCTGTCTGAATCCCATTTTTGGCCCTTTCCTGTGTCAGTACTGCCCAAACCTCAATCATTCCCGTAGCACCATCACCATCTTCGCCAATCTTCATACTACATACAGCTACATGTATATGTAAATATATTCTTAAATCTACTCATTGTTTAAAATATTAAAATATGTTTATATAAAATATAAATATATTCTTAAATCTACTCATTGTTTAAAAATATAGTTTGATGTGCTAGTTGCATTTTTCCAGTATGCATTAAAACAAATAAAAGAATCGTCCATCCACGCGTCACTAGCATGCTGCCCAAAGTGCATCTCTCACACTAGGGCAGCAGTTCCCACGATGTGGTCCCCAGATCAGCAGCAGCAGTGCAGCAGCACCTGTGAACTTCTTAGAAACGCAGATTCTCAGGCCCCACCGCAGACCTGTGAATCGGAAGCTCTCGGGGTGGGGCTCAGCAATCTCTCCCTCAAACTCTTCTGTGGTCCTGCTGCCTGTTAAGGTTGGGAGCCGCTTTGCTAGAGTGACCACTTCAGAGTGTCCTGGTCATTTCACCTGTGTGCCTCCCAGACCCTGCAGCCACACCCTGCTCACCCCACCTCTGGGCCTTTGCCAGAACCATTTGCCCCTCCTGGATTACTCTGACCTCCTCTTCTCACAGTGTCATTATGAGGACAGAGCACATGAAATCAGACTCAGCCTTTCATGGCTGAGTTCAGAAAGACAGTGATTATAACGTGATGAACATCTGCCTCAAGGAAAACACCTTGAAATTTACACATGAGCATGCAAAGCTGTCAGAGGTGTTTGAACCACAGCAACTCTGCCTCAAATAGGAGCTGGGTAAAATGAGGCTGAGACCTACCAGGCTTCATTCCCAGATGGTTAACGCATTCTAAGTCACAGGATGAGGTAGGAGGTCACCACAAGATACAGGTCATAAAGACCTGATAAAACAGGTTGCAGTAAAGAAGTTGGCCATAACACACCAAAACCAAGATGGCCACAAGAGTGACCTCTGGTCGTCCTCACTGCTACACTCCCATCAGCACCATAACAGTTTACAAATGCCATGGCAACGTCAGGAAGTTACCTTATATGGTCTAAAAAGGGGAGGCATGAATAATCCACCCCTTGTTTAGCATATTATCAAGAAATAATCATAAAAATGGGCAACCAGCAGCCCTCAGGCTGCTCTGTCTCTGGAGTACTCCTTCTTCTACTTCTTGCTTTTTAAATAAACTTGCTTTTGCTTTGCACTTTGCTTTGCTTTCTTGCATGAGATCCAAGAACCCTCTCTTGGGGTCTGGATCAAGACCTCTTTCCTGCAACAAAGTGGCAGTGCTTGCTTATTTTGCTGTGACTCCTCGGGCCAGGATTCAGAAATGGTGGAAAGGACCTGGCAAATAAGTGAGTTCCACATTCCCTAGAGCACTGCTCTCCAGTAGAACTTTCTGCAATGATGGCAATGTTTCATATCCACACTGTGTTGGGAGACAATTCCCCATGGGTCTTGTGCATTTCTACATATTTTTTATTTTTTTTTAGGCCGAGTCTCACTCTGTCGCATAGGCTGGAGTACAGTGGCACAATCTTGGCTCACTGCAACCTTCACTTCCTGGGTTCAAGTGGTATTTGTAAAATAAATGACGATAAAGGTAAATAAACGCCTGCTGGGTAATCCAGACCTGCCTGGCCGCGCCCCGAGTCCTCCAACTCCAGAGCACTCTCCAGGCTGGCCCAGGCCTAGGGCTGCCTCAGCTTTCCGAATAGCTGGGATTACAGGCGCAGGCCACCATGCCCAGCTGATTTTTGTATTTTTTGGTAGAGACGAGGTTTCACTATGTTGGTCAGGCTGGTCTTGAACTCCTGACCTCAAATGATCTGCCCTCTTCGGCCTCCCAAAGTGCTGGCACTACAAGCGTGAGCCACCACGCCCGGCCACATTTCTACACATTTTGTAAGCAGAGGCACTGCCTTTGTTCTGGACACCTTTCAAGGATTTTTGTGTTAATATGTAACCAGCAGTCTTGGAAGACAATGTATTCCTCCAGCACAAAGGGTAGATGCTCACTGCACATTGCAAAAGAACCAGGTTTCCTAAACTCAGGGTTCCTTTCTTGTATGGCAACCCACTGTATGTGTGGGTAGCGTTTGGCCTCATTCATGTTGCCCTGTGGGAATTGGAGCTCAGGAAACTGGAGCAAGAAAATGCTGATACTCTGGTTACTGATATTGCTATAAATAATAAAGTTCTTTGTCTCTGACCCAGGAGTCTCATGTCTTCTGCTAGCATCCATGAAATGGTCAGACTAACTTGTTAGTTTGCAACTGTGGTAAAATACATGACCCTTCATATTTCTCGACACATCATCTAACACATGCATTGAGCAGTTTAAACGTGGCTATGTGACCAAAAAAATGAAATTTTAATTTGATTTTTAAATAGCCACATGTGGCTAGAGGCTACCATATTGGACAGCACAGTTTAGAATGCTCAGGCATAGACTGGAAGAGCCATTGGTCAGGGATGCTGTAGAGGGAGCTGTAGGATTGACACTTAGGTGATTTCTAGGTTGTTTTCAGTATTTGAGTTTTGATTCTGTAGCTCTAGGAAGAGTAGCATTATGGAGAGGCCTAGGGTAGATAGGTGCCCTTTCTTTTTATTACATCCAGAGAGGTTTCCTGGTATTGTTGAGAGATGAAAGTAAAGCAAAATGGGGGCTGAGTTTGGAGATTGGAGATGGGGAGATGTTTCTGGCATAGAATTTAAGCCTTTTGAAGGAGGCTTGGAGGCCAGAGAGAATATATGGCCAGAGAAGATGAGCAAACCAGGGGTCCTTGAATAATTTACTCAGCCCTGCCCTCCCTTCCTTCCCCAGCTTGAGAATCTCCCCATCTCCTCCTGGCTGGCCCAAGTCTCCTTGGACCCAGCTTGGCTTCCCAGGCCTCTGCCCCTCTCACCTCCTGGCTCAGAACAATCTCCTCTTTGATTGCTGGCTCAGGCCCCACTGACTGTCAGGTCATCTGTACCTAATCAGGAGGAGCAGGGGCCTGAAGGATGATAAACGGGGCTTCTCATTTCAATAAAGTTTGTGCAGAATATTAGAAACAGCTGTGGGACTTGGCTGGCTGTGCCAGAACCTGTGGGGGCCTAGTGTTTGGGGGAGGAGAGTCGAGATGGAGAACACCAGGGCAGAAGTTTGTTTAAAGGGTGCTTTGCCACCTAGGGCTGGCAAAGCCAGTAAGCTTAGTTCAACACCAGCCCCTGCCCGGAGCCCTAGGCCTGGGCCAGCCTGGAGAGTGCTCTGGAGTTGGAGGACTCGGGGCGCGGCCAGGCAGGTCTGGATTACCCAGCAGGCGTTTATTTACCTTTATCGTCATTTATTTTACAAATACCACATAGATTTCTCTGCAGATTGCTTTTCTCACCTAACAAAACATTGTGGAAATCCCTCTAATTTATTCTTTTTTTAAAATCATGGTAAAATGCACATAACATAAAATGTACAATCTTAACCATTTTCAGGTGTACAGTTCGGTCGTGTTAAGTATATTCACATTGTTGTGGACCCCATCTCCGGCACTTTTTCTCTTCCAAAACTGCAATTCTATACCCATGAAACAACTCCCCATTTCCCTCCCTCTCTAGCCCCTGGTGACCACCCTTCCACTTTCTGTCTCTGTGGTTTTGACTGCTCTAGGTATCTCATCTAAGTGGAATCCTAGAACGTTTGTCTTTCTGTAATGTATTGTTTTAAAAGTTGTATAACGGCCGGGCACGGTGGCTCAAGCCTGTAATCCCAGCACTTTGGGAGGCCGAGACGGGCGGATCACGAGGTCAGGAGATCGAGACCATCCTGGCTAACACGGTGAAACCCTGTCTCTACTAAAAATACAAAAAACTAGCCGGGCGAGGTGGCGGGCGCCTGTGGTCCCAGCTACTCGGGAGGCTGAGGCAGGAGAATGGCGTAAACCCGGGAGGCGGAGCTTACAGTGAGCTGAGATCCGGCCACTGCACTCCAGCCTGGGCGACAGAGCGAGACTCCGTCTCAACAAAAAAAAAAAAAAAAAAAAAGTTGTATAACATTACATTGTATGGGTATATATATATCATTCAATCAATACTAATGGTTTTGCCAATACAAAAAAAAATGCTACATTTTTGTATGCATATCCTCAAATACTAAAGCTTGCTTTTTTCCCCTATAGTATAATTTCTAAAATTACATAGCTCAGTCAAAGAGATGTATATTTTTAATTTTCGTATATTTTACCTGATCCCTTTCTGAAAAGTCTGGGGTAATTCACATATCCACCAGCTGTGATTAAAGGTGGTTTCTCCCTCATCTTCTCCAGCTCTCGGTATGATCATTCTTACTAAGTTATGCTATTCTGATAAATGAAAAGCAGTATCCCATCTCTAAAATTTGCATTTCCTTGACTCTTAGTGAGGTTCAGCATCTTTCCATAAATGTATTGTCCATTTGGATTTTTCTCTTCCATGAATCACCTATTTCTATCTTTTGCCTATTTTTCTACTAGTTATTTTTCTTTCTTATTGACAGACAGGATTTTTGTGTACCAGAAATTAACTTGTTATTGGTGGTACATATTGAAATATTTTCTCCAGTGTATAGTTTGTCTTTTGACTTTACATATGGTATCTTTTATCTTTCTGGGTTTTGTTTTGTTTTGTTTTGTATTTTGAGACAAAGTCTCTCTGTTGCCCAGGCTGGAGTGCAGTGGTGTGATCACAGCTCACTGCAGCCTTGATCTCCTGGGTTCATGCCATCCTCCTACCTCAGCCTCCCGAGTAGCTGGGACTACAGGCGTGCGCCACCATACCTGGCTAATTTTTTGAATTTTTTGTAGAGGCAGGGTTTTGCCGTGTTCCCCAGGCTAGTCTCGAACTCATGAGCTCAAGCGATCTGCCCACCTTGGTCTCCCAAAGTGCTGAGATTACAGGTGTGAGCCACAGCCACTGCACCCAGCAATATCTTTTTTTTTTTTTTTTTGTAATATAAAGTCTCACTCTGTTGGCCAAGCTGGAGTGTAGTGGCGAAATCTCGGCTCACTGCAACCTCCACCTCCTGGGTTCGAGCAATTCTCCTGCCTCAGCCTCCCGAGTAGCTGGGATTACAGGCACGTGCCACCATGCCTGGCTAATTTTTGTATTTTTAATAGAGATGGGGTTTCACTATGTGGGCCAGGCTGGACTTGAACTCCCGACCTCATGATCCCAGTGGTATATTTTATCTTTCTAAAATTTAAGCATCTTATGTCTCTCTTTTCCTCTGTAGCTTCTGGATTTTCTATTTTATTTAGAAAAATCTCTTCAAACTGTAGATCATATAGTCTAATATTTTTGCTCATGAAACTGTTTTAAAGTTACATTTAAAACTTTCAACTCTCTGAAATTTCATTTTAATAATTTAATGAGGTAGAGATCTTAACCTTTTTTTTTTTCATTCAGACATAGAGCCAACTGTGCCTATACAATTTATTAAAGAAACCATAGTTGAATCCACTGGTTTGAAATACCACCTTTATTGTACACTATAATCCATGCGCACAGGGATAAATTTCTGAACTTTGTTCTATTTCTGCCCCACGGGGCTATTTATCTTGTCCTGTACTTTTAATGTACGATTTGATGCCAGTAATTTTATAGTTTTCCTTAGGCCACTTATAATATTTCTTCACTGCTGTTGTTTTCATCATTACCATTATAAAAATTCCTTCCAGCTGTCAGAGCCTGTGAATGTCAGTAACTTCAAAACAGGCCAGAATAAAGCCAAGAAGGGGAGGGATGGGCCCGTTCCTTACCTGCCCAGGTGCCTTTTCAGGAATCAGCAGAGGCAGTGACCAGACAACAATATTAGATGAGCACCCACTATGCATTCAGCATTGCTCTTACCACTAACGACAAGGCTGAAAGACCAGAACTTCCAGCACTGCGGTAACAAGGTTCTTATTTCTCAGCTCTGGACCTGTATCTTCTATAGTCAGTTTTGCAATGTTGGGCTTGGACCATACCAACTCCATTTCTGCTTTGCCCGTCACTAGAGGGAGGCTGCAGGCAGGACAGGAAGTCTGGACAGGCTCCTTCCTGTTTGCATAGGTGTGTTCCCTGTTAGGGCACCCCAGCAACACATCTTCACCCCAGGAACAGCAGGCCCCTCCTGGAGCAGCACCTGGTCCAGTTTGCAGTGTTTCCAACACTTGCAGCTTCATCATCCCCCCACCCCAGCCCTGCACCCCTACCTGAGAGACCCCAGCACCAGCTGGCAGGTGCCCCTTCCACAGAGGTCTGGGTGCAGGAGTCCTTCCTTCACACCCAGAGACCCCAGCTCCCACTGAGTTGAGCCCCCTCCTCAGATGTCTGGGTCACAGGCTCTGGAACCCTCCTTTAAAACTCTTCCTTAGGGTTCTCCAGCCCTGGAGTGGTAGCTGCTCCTCCAGTTGCAACCCCCAGGAAACCTTACTCTTCTCTCTCCTTACCCTCTCCTTACCCTCTCCTTACCTAATTAACAACTTCATACCTCATAATCAGTTCCTTATGCTGAATTCTCTTTTCGAACTAACTGGTGTGTGGTTTCTGTCTCCTGACTGAACCCCAGTTGACATAGGTAGTGAGGAATTGAACTTTTCTGGGAAGTGAGGGCTGCGTCTCTTGGCCGCCCTGCTGAGAGCTCCCTTCCCTCCTCCATTCCCAGAATTATTTGGCTGATGGTCGCCAAGGAGACGGCTGACAATTTCCAGTTGCCAAGCCTCGCCCTGGAGCGCTACAGACACATTATGGAAACTCCCCACTCCTTCCTGCTCCCCAGCCAGGGAACTTGGAGAATCTAGCCAGGTTGGGTGGAGGGCACTGGGAGGGGGTAGAAGGGAGGTGACAAGCCTGAAGATGGAGAGAGCAACTAGAAGTTTCCCTGGTCCCTGGCTTCCCCCACAGACCTCGAAAGTCTGGCTCACCCTTGAAGGCTACGGCTGGCCTGGTGGGCATCCCCTGTACTGGGTCCAGACAGACTCCTACCGGAGCCCTCCAACCAGACCTTCAGCTACAGAGAACTCTCCCTATACTGTCATTCCCAGCCTGGTAGCAGCACCATTGCCTGATGGGGCAGAACCCAGGGAGAGCCTGGGAACTGAAGTGCTAGGACGCTTTCCTGGGGGAAGGAACTGCAGCTGTCCTGAGCACTTTGCTCATATCAGATGGCACTCAGATGCACTGAGAACTAGTGTCACAGCCCAGGAAACAGCAACAACAACAATGCTAACAATAATAATAGTAGTGGTGTAGAAGGTGTGACTCTTACTCTACAAACTTAGGTGCACAAAAATATCCATTTCTCTATTTCACTAAAATCAAGTAGAGTTGAGTTCATTCCTGGGGCTCCTGCCTTTTCTCCAGTGTCCCACCAGAACCCGGGGGCTTATTGCTATGTTTTTAATGTGTCCCCAAAATTCAGGTATTGCCAATGTGGTAGTATTAAGAGATGGGGTCTCCAAGAGGTGGTTAGGCCATGAGGGCTCCTCCCCTGTGAATGAGAGTAGCTGCCCTTATAAAAGGGCTTGACAGAGGGAGTTCATCCCTTTTTGCCCTGCTGCCTTCCACCATGTGGGGACGTGGCCTTCGTCTCCTCTGGAGGATGCCTCCTCTGGAGGCACCATCTTGGAAGACAGCAGCCCTCAGCAGACACCGAACCTGCTGGAGCCCTGGTCTTGGACTTCCCAGCTTCCAGAACTGTGAGAAAATAAATTTCTGTTCTTTATAAATTACCCAGCCTCAGGTATTCTAGTATAGCCTCACAAATTGACTAAGAAATTTAGGAGGAACGAAACCAAGGGAAGGCCTCTAACTGCTGGTCCATCGTGGTGGTGGTTGGCCTGCTCGTCATCCAAGCCTTCTGTGGGCCTGTGCAGTCAGCAATAGCTCTCCAGTCCTATACGCTCTGGGGTCCTGGCCTGCTGTCTCCAGACTGTTCTTCTCCCAGGTACCTAGTGACCTCTGACCTATCCCCAAACTCAGGGAAATCTCTTCCTCTCTGTTCCAACTGCCCCCAAAGGCACTCTCCTTTCTCCTTCTCACCCCTTCCACCACCCAGCACACCTCACACAACTTTTATGAAATTAGGAAGATGTTAACGTGTACGTCAAGCAGGTACAGCTTCTTCCCTCCAAGAATCCCCATGGCAATGCAGGGCTAGAGGCCTGGTGAAAGCAGCATCTGGTCTATTTTTGTGAGGTGGTTTAAGATAATCCAAAGACACTGGGACATCTCATTGCTGAATGTTTTCGTATTCATTAAAAAATAGAAACATTGTCTTACACAATCAAAAAAACTATTCTCACATAAAACAAAATTAATTTTCTAACTTTTTTTTTTTTTTTTTTTTTTGAGACTGAGTCTTTCTCTGTTGCCCAGGCTGGAGTACAGTGGCACAATCTCGGCTCACTACAACCCCCACCATCCGGGTACAAGTGATTTTCATGGCTCAGCCTCCTGAGCAGCTGGGACTACAGGAACACGCCACCACACCCAGCTAATTTTTGTATTTTTAGTAGAGAGAGAGTTTCACCATATTGGCTAGGCTGGTCTCGAACTTCTGACTTCAAGTGATCTGCCTGCCTCAGCCTCCCAAAGTGCTGGCATTACAGGCGAGAGCCACCATGCCTGGCTTCTAATATTGTCTAATAAACAATTAGTCCCATTTCACGGAGGAAAAACTAAGACATGAAGCAGGTGAGCAACTTGTTCATCATCACTCAGCTAGTGGGCAACAGAGCCAAGATCTGAACCCTGATGTGATTCCAGCTCTCCTCTTTCTTCACATCTCTGCACAGCGGCTTATACGCTCTTACTAATCCACCATGTGGCTCTCACAACAGCCCTGAACAGTGTCAGGACGGGCATTGCAATCACATTTTTAACCAGTCAGGAAACAGAAGCCGTGAGTGTTTTGCTCCATGTGCCCAGATAGGGTTGGTTGAGAAAGGGCCCCGGGAATGGAAAGCAGATGGAAGGAGGGTTAGTTCCCAGGCAGAGCTGGTGCCAGAAACTAGGCCTCCTTCCCCGCAGCCCCAACAGGTGCTCTCCCAGCACTGTCACTGCCTGAGCCTCGGCCTGCGTCTGCCTCCCCTTCCTTCCTCTCCTGATCTGTCCACCTTCTGTTCCCAACCCTTCCATCCAGGGCCTCCTTCATTTCCTCTCTGGTCTCTAAGGATCAGTTTATAAAGTGACTAGGCAGTGGCCCCTGCCTGTCCTCTGTCCCTGTTGTCCCCTTTCCTTTCCTCAGCCGTGAGCACAGCTGGGGACACATTGCCTGTGGAGCCTCTAACCCATTTCCTCTGCAGCCCTTAACTGGTCTCCTGCTGGGGTACCAGAGGGCTGGGCTGGCCCGACAGCACACGTGGAGAAGCCATTTGCTCCAGAAGCATTTGCTTCCCTCCCCAGCCCAGCTGTCCCTGTCCTTTCGCATGCTGCTGCTCCAAAGCCCTGTGATTTCAGAATCAGGGTTCAAAATGGTCGCAAGGCCGGAGAGCTGGGTTAACACCCACAGCACAAAAGGAGGGGCCTGTAGGTTGGCTCTGAGGCACAGGGATGTGGTGCAAGACAAACGTCATCTGTCCCTGAGTTTACCAAGTACCCACGGTCTGGTGTAGCTGCTGCCCGTGCACAGTGGAGGGTCCTGGAGAGGAGGCAGCTTCAGGCACCTGGCACTTATTCCAGCCGCACCACTGCCTCGTCCAAAGACACAGGGAGACTCAGGAAGGCACCGCTTTCTCTCAGAAGAGCCAGGTGTGCCCAGTCGTCCTCAGGAGCCAGGGGAGGCCCCAAGGGAGCGGTGTAGCAAACATGCCCTGATACAGGATAAATGTTAGCTGGGGGGGATTTGTGAAACTCAGTAAATAACTGAGCAAGACTTCGAGCGTTCTTGTCAGAAAAGAAGGGACTTAGCAGTTCCACAGGCCCCTGGCCAGACTGAGTGAGCCACAATCTCAGCGTGGACGGGGACAAACCAGAGAATGTCCAAAGATGGGGAGCAACCTGGGGAACAGAAAATCAAGTCATGGGAAGAAAATGGAGAATTTGAGCCCACTCATAAAATATGAATAGCAATGCTTTCTCTTGGGGTTGTGGGGAACCCCTAACACATGCCTGGTGTATGTAAGTGTACAACAAATGGTAACTAGTATTATTTATTTAGGTGGAGAAGAGAAGAGCTGCACACGCAGTTTCAAATAGTGAATGACTTTCATCTGAAAGTGGGATTTGAGTAATTTTACAAAACTTCCATGAAAGAATTCCCCAAGGATAGAAGTGTCAGGGAAGCAGATTTGCATTCAACTTAAAGAGGAGGGCAAGAGCTAACATTGATTCAATGTATCTATGTGCCACGCTGGGTGCTTGTGAGGGGCTTAATACTGGTGGTTGTATGTCATTTGTCCAATAACTTGAACAGGGAGTTATTATTCTTATCTTCATTTCACAGGAGATGGCCACAAGATCAAGACAGAGCGGGTTGCTTACCCAAGGTCATGCAGCGCCCACCTGACGTTCCCCCCAGGAGGAGATGCAGGGCTTTCTCTCTAGGAGGTGGCAGAGGGGCTTCCTGTGTGCAAAGGAAGGTCCCACCATCCCTTTTGGAACCTCAGCCTGGTCCTGCAAAATTTCACCTCAAACTACTGGAGTCTAGGTCCCGAGTCCCTCCTTATAACTCCCTCATTTCTGAGTTCAGCTGCAAGGCCACTCCAGGGACTCCAGGTTGCTCCTTAGTCCACACAGTTGCCTGTCCTTCCCTCCAGGCTGTTGTGAGCCCTGGGGACCCAGGCAGGCTGGGGATGGAGGCCACGCAGTGAGCGTGGAGAGCACAGGCCCTGAGGAGCAGGGGACGATGAGAAGCAGGCACCAGAACCTGGGAATCCACAGCTTTACCTGCCCCAGGGCCCAGCTGCTGAGCTTGCACAGTGCAGACCGCAGCACCAGGTGACATCAGCGTGGCTGAAGCTCCTTTGGAAGTGAGGAAGGAGGGAAAGAGAGGATCTCTTATCAGGCCTCCAACCCTGCCACCAAAGGATGGAAAAATCTGACCCCATCCCTATGCCTTAAACTTAGACGCTCAAGAAACATTTATTCAATTCATTGTTTACGTTCTTTGGTTAAGGGGTATAAGTAAGTTTAACAGGCAGGAGCTATACATGCATAATCCCATGTGTTCCTCTCAGGAAAACCATTAAATAAAGGAAGAAATTGAAGCTCAGAGAAGTTCTGTAAGATCCCAAGGTCACACAGTAGTAAAGAGATCAAGGTGTGTTCTCACTACTGAGCTTTCTTGTCTCTCAAAACAAGGAACCAGCTCACCTTGTCTCTCCCAGCTCCTCAGCTCCCGAGGCAGCAGGGACAAGAACCCTGGGCCTGTTTTCCCATTCCAGACACATCTCTTCTCTTCCAGACAGGGGCTGTGGCTCTGCCGTGGGGTTCCTGTTCTGGCAGAGCCAGGGCACAGGATGGGGGGTAGGCTTCACCTCTGTGATGGTCTATTTTGTGTGTCAACTTGGCTAGGTCATGGGGCACCCAGACATTTCAAACATCACTCTGGGTGTTTCGGGAGGGTGTTCTGGGGTGAGATGAACATTTGAATTGATAGAATCAGTAAAGAACATTGCCCTTCCCAATGTGGGTGGGCCTCACCCAATCAGGTGAGGGCCCGAATAGAACAAGAAGGCTGAGTAAGATGGAACTCCGCCTGCCTGACTGCCTGAACCGGAATCGCGGTCTTTTCCTGCCTTCAGACTCAAACTGAAACCTCTGCTCTCCCTGGATCTCAGGCCTGTGGATAGCAGATCTTGGGATTTGTCAGCCTCCATAATCACATGACCCAATTCCCTATGATAAATCCCTTTCTGTATATAATACAGGCTCTTGGTTCTTTTTCTCTGGAGACCCCTGACTAATATACCCTCCCTCCCTGGTTCTCCCTTCAAGGGTCCCCTTCCTCAGGGGAAAGAGCAGGCTGAGGAGCCCCACCTGAGTTCCGTGTTCCTGATGCCCCAGCTGAGAAAAGGCTGGGGGGCTGATAACGCAGGCAGCGTAGACTAACTCCGCATCAGCACAAGCTCTTGCCGCCGCCAGAGGATCCTTGAAAGCTCCCCTGATTCACACGGCTGGAACTCTCCTGTTCTCTCCAGAGACGGGGGCAAGCCACCCTGAGCTGGACAGTGCTGCCGGATCCCCACACTGTATTCCATAGGAACCTCTAAGGGACTTCTGAGAAGATTCCCAGTTTGGGGAGTGGGGGAATTAAAATGAGTGGCCCATATGGACTGGTCACCAGGGGCAGTCAAACTTGACTCTCAGGGACCACCTGCCATTCTGCCCCATAGCTGAGTTAGGAGGGAACGGGGACTCGAGACCCTGAGGAAGGCATGGAAGGGCTGAGTGAGGGTGGGATAGGGGTCTGTCCATACAGCCTCCGTCCATGCAGCCACTGTCCCAGGCAAGTGAGAAGCCAGAGTGCTACAGTGACATCTCTGGGCCCTGGAGGAGTCACCTGGAATTCAAGTCTGACAGCTCCTGTCTTGGCTGAGCCTTGGAGAACTTGAAACCAGACATCAGATCCCCCTTCTCACTGGGGTTCAGGAATCTCATCCTCCGTCTAACCCTGCCACCAGAGGATGGAAAAATCTGACCCCTTCTCGGGCTGTCATTCAGAGACAGCTAGACAACAGGATATGCTCGGAGAGCTGGAGAGGAGAATTCAGAGGGTCTTGGACAGCAGGAATGCTGGGCGCCAGTCCAGCTCCGGGGTCCAGACTTGATATTTCAAATCTAGCCAAGAGCATGAATGGTGCACCTACTGCATGCTGTTCACCCGTGTGTGTGCATGAGCGCATGCGTGGACAGGCATGAATGATATCAAACACATCTGGGTGCATGAATTATATCAAAGATTTGTAAAGTACATAAAAAATAAATGTACAGCTTGAAGAACTGTAACCATTACTCAACTCAAGGAATAGCACATTTCAGCACCCCAAAAGCCCCCCGTGTGCTAATTTAAGTCTTGTTGTTTGATATTCATAATATACTCTTTACAACAAAGAAGGTGTTATTATCCCAATCCCTGTGTTCGGGAGTCCTGTGTTGGGCAGGTGATTGGACCAGAAGAGTTTGGGGGTCTTTCTCAACTCTGTTCAGTGACTCTAATTTTACAATATCCTTCGAGTGAAAATGCAGGGAGCTGGTGGTCCTCTCCCCTGGGTCTGCCCCAGCCATGTCCTGCCCTCCCCAACTCTGCATTATGGATGGAGTGAATCATCTCGTAAATAATTCACGAGTCATCGAGGCACTGAGGGTAACAGGAGAGCAGGGGTGGAGGCATGGGCAGGGCTGAAGTTGGCAACCTGAGCCAGACCACCATCCTCACAGGGCTGGGCTCTGCTCTGGGTAGAAGGGGCCCACAAGTCAGGCAGGAGCCTCAGGTGGGTGGCCACCAGGGAGATGGGGCCATGGTGGGTCAGAGGGCCCAGCACGACCCGGTCAGCCTCCTGCTGCTGATACGCCTCTGCCTTCTGCACCTGAGGGCCTCAGGTGAGTGATCCCCCAGGGGGTTCATTTCCCACTCCCATCCCACTATTCCTGCCTCTTTCTGAGGGATCCTCCTTTTGCACTTGTGTAGCCATTGCATGAAGTCCATTCAGTCATTCATCGGCAAGACATTTAACTAGCGTTCACTGAGTGACTACTATGTGCCATGTAGGTGATAGCACTCTGCTTTACCTTGAGAAGCTGGAGTCATCCTGAGAGCCACTGTGAGGTGGTAAGCTTAGGAGTGGCATGGTCAGATCTAGGTTTCAGAAAGTTCCCAGTTTTTGAGGGGCATTAGGGCAATCAGGAGATCATGGCCGTAATCCAGGTGAGAGATGCTGGCATCTCAGGCCAAAGCAACGTCCATGGGGTTGGAAGAAATTGGTTTCTGGGTTATATATTTTTATTCTTTTTTTTTTTTTTTGAGACGGAGTCTTGCTCTGTCACCTAGGCTGGAGTGCAGTGGTGTGATCTCGGCTCACTGCAACCTCTGCCTCCTGGGTTCAAGCGATTCTCCAGCCTCAGCCTCCCAAGTAGCTGGGATTACAGGTGTGTGCCACCGTGCCCAGCTAATTTTTGTATTTTTAGTAGAGCCAGGGTTTTGCTATGTTGGCCAGGCTGGTCTCAAACCACTGACTTCAGGTGATCCGCCCATCTCAGCCTCCCAGAGTGCTGGGATTACAGGTGTGAGCCACTGAGCCCGGCCCCAGGCACTTATTTTCATGCAAATTTGCTGAGGCCCTCAGCACTTTATGGCATGAGGCCCACCCTGGCTGCATGTGAGGGGACAGCGGGGAACATGGTACTTGGGCTTAGGCTGCGGTTGAGGGCTGGGCCCTGAGCCAAGAATACCTGTTGAGTGACTTACTCCACAGGAACAACTTAATGGCTGGTCCCTGATGGACTGGGATGGGAGCTCCATGAGAGCAGAGATGGGGGGTTCATTTGTCCTTGTGACCCCAGCACTTTATGCTTAGCTGAATGAATGCTGGATGGGCTGATGCAGGCGGTGTCCTCTTCCCCTTGCTGCAATGCGACTGGAACAGGGTGGGATGAGCCCAGGGATCCTCCTGGAATCTTTACACAGGGAACTCCAGACCCCAAGCTGCCAGCGGCCATGCAGATCTCCTTATCTCCAGGGTCACCGTCGTCACAGGACTGATCATCAGCCTCATCTTGGGGTGTTTGTTACAAATATGGATTCCTGGGCCCCAGCCCCTCACCACCACGGGGGGTGACCGACCCCATAGTCTGGGGTGACGCCCATGAATCTGCCTTTTGAATGGTCTAGTGGCTCATGAGGAGTGGGGATCTCTGCTCCAGTCCATTCTCTGACTTCAGTCAACCCCTCCTTCAGTGCCTCCAAACAGGACACCCAGAGGCTCCCGCAGAAACTGTCTCTTGCCCACCAACTCCAGAAAAGCTTTTCTGTGGTCTTCCTGAACCCTGCCTGGGCCACTTGGGACTGCAGAACCAAAAAGAGAGGCTCCAGGCAAGGCAGGGAGTGCAGGAGAGCCCAGAGCAGCCCAGAAGTCCTGCTATACCCCTTCTCTCCCCAGGCCAGCCCCACCCGACTCCCGAGACCCCTGCAGAGGAGGTGGTGTCTGTCCAGGGAGTGCGAGGTGGCTCCGTGGAGCTGGCCTGTGGCTCTGGGCCTGCCCCACTGCTGGTCCTCTGGAGCTTCACTCCGCTGGGCTCCCTGGTTCCCCGGCCTGTGGCCGTCACCGATGGAGCCATGTCCAAGGTGGAGGCCATCGCCTCGGCTCTGGGAGTCGTGAGTCTGAGGAACGGCAGCCTGGTGCTGGGGGAACTTCGAGAGGGTGCCCGCGGCCACTTCCTATGCCAGGTTCTGCATGTGACTGGTGGCCAGCTCCACACTGCCTACTCCCACCTCACGCTGGCTGTGCTGGGTGAGGGCCTGGCCCCAGCTGCAGCTGGTCCGCGGGCTGCTTTGGATGTCTCTGCTTGTGTGCTGCCCATTCCCTTTGTGTGTGTGGGGGGGCGGCGGTCCAGGTTCTAAAGGGCGCCCCACTCCAGGGACTGAGGAAAGCTGGGGTGATGAGGATGGGATGGTCAGGGTGGGTGGGCAAGTGAGTCCCCAGCCAGCAGGGGTGGGGGCACCAGACACAGCTGGGCATGTCCTGGGTCTGTAATAACACAGCGGGCCTCTCCCTCCTCTGGCCAGTGCCGGTGTCTAAGCCTCAAGTGTGGCTGAGTAACCCGTCCCCTGTGGAGGGAGCCTCCGTGGTGGCCACATGTGCAGTGCGGGAGGGCACAGAGCCTGTGACCTTTGCCTGGCAGCATCAGGCATCCCAAGGCCTTGGAGAGGCCCTGGTGGGGGTCACTGAGCCACTATTCCGACTGGACCCTGTCAACCGGACACACCTAGGCTGGTATATGTGCAGTGCTCGCAACTCCGTGAACAGGCTGAGCAGTGACGGGGCCTTCCTGGACGTCATTTGTGAGTCAGACTGTGGTGGGGGAGCTGTCAGGGCTCACACTCACCTCCCCATCCACACTCGGGTTCCACACCTCAGAACTCTCCAAATCCCTCCTCTGCGGCAGTGCTCCGCCCTCTAAAAGTCTTCAGCAGGCAAGAGTCACAGGGTGCTATGCCCCTGGTGTCCAGTGCAGCTCTAGTTCCAGGCTGTTAGTCTTTTTAAGGTCACGGACACCCTTTTCCAGGAAAACGTGCATACATTCATGCTTATAATCTCACTCGCGATTTCACTGGCAGCCTGGAAAGTCTGCCTTTAGGTTGAGCCTGGAG
Organism: Rhinopithecus bieti; assembly: GCF_001698545.2. Classification (NCBI taxonomy): domain Eukaryota; kingdom Metazoa; phylum Chordata; class Mammalia; order Primates; family Cercopithecidae; genus Rhinopithecus; species Rhinopithecus bieti. Next base: position 542,598 of record NW_016810565.1, read on the forward strand.
GGCTCTCAGAAACCAGCGGGACCTCGAGGAGACAGGGGGTGGGGCCACAGTGGGAGGAGAGGGCAGCCAGCCTGAAGTTAGAAATCAGGAGCCCTGGGGCAAAGATGAAGGCCGGGGTGGCCCAGAGCTCGCTGTCCCACATGGCAGCCACGCATGTGTATCTTCGGTCACTTGAAATGGAGCCAATCCAAACTGAGCTGTGCTGTATGCGTGGCAGGCACACTTGATTTTGAAGATTTATTCCAAAAGAAAGAATGTAAAATACCTCATCCATAACTTTTATATTGATTATATATTGAAAAAACATTCTGGATATATTTGGTTAAATAGTAAAACACCTATTGGTGGTTTTTGTTTTTTGCTTGATTGGGTTTGGTCATTTTTACTTAAGATTTGGCTACTAGAAAATGTTAAGAAAAAAAATTCTGTGGCTGGCATCCGCCTATTGGACAGTGCTGGTCTTAGACGTTTTGAGGAGCAAGGACAAATGGCGTCCTATTTATTGGTCTTCACGGTGGCGGTTTGTGGAAATTGTGAACTGAGGACTGTTGAGGAGGCAGGTGAGCAGGAGAGTTCTTGAGAAAGAGGCAGGAGCAGACTGGAAGCAGGCAGAGAATTCAGAACTCCTTGGGAGTCAAGGAGAGCTTCGAAGATGGTGACCCCGAGCTTAGAACGCAGGAGAGAGGGGAAGGTGGAGTCCAAGGAAGTGAAAGGAGGCAGCTGCTGGGATCGGGCTCAGGGCGTCACCCCACTGCGGTATCTTACTTCTGCAGTCTACAGTGGCTGCCTGTCTGCTTCCAAGAGCCCCTCAGTCTCAGGCACATGGGTTGCACTGGTCTCCTTCCTCTCTTCTGCCCCACCTTGGCCCAACCCAGGAGTCCCTCGAGGAAGTGCCCACAGCCCAGGGCGCTCACCTCCACACATAAGCCCTGAGCACCCTGGACTTGCTCATGGGCCCTGGACTCTGAGCTCCAGGAGAGCCTAGCCTCCGGGTGGACACAGGCCGGAGCATACTACATGCCCCCAGGATTGATGCATACATTCAGAGATGAGCATGTGCGTGAATGAAGGAATGAAGTTGGGGAGGTGTAACCGGCCTTCCTTGCTCTCCAGATGGTCCTGACAAGCCTGTGATCACCGTGGAGCCACTGGGACTCGCTGAGGAGGGCTTCTGGGCCAGTGAGAGGGAAGAGGTGACCCTGAGTTGCCTGGCTGCCTCCAACCCGCCTAGTCACTACGTGTGGCTCCGTGACCACACGCAAGTCCACACGGGACCTACCTACGTCATCGCCAGAGCAGGCCGTGTCCACACGGGTCTATACACCTGCCTGGCCCACAACAGCTACCTGGACTCCCGCACCCAGACTACTGTCCAGCTCACCATCTACTGTGAGTGTGGGGTCGCGTGACGCCCAGACCTGGCCTGGGGACAACTCACGCTGGAGCCTTTGTGGGCCTGTTCTCAGGCAGACCCAGCTGCCCCGTGGAGAGGCGTGCCGAAGTTGCTCTTGTTGGAGGGATATCTCTGACCAAGTGGAGCTGGAGGGCAGGGAAAGAGGATAAGAAAACTATGGGAAGGGGAAGGGAAGGGGGGAAGCTACCGACACTACATAGCCTCCCGCCACTAAGTGATTATTCCCATGGCCCTGCGGACTGAACTGAGGCACAGAGAAGGGCGATGGCAGTGAGGCAAGGTGTGCTGGCTCCTGGGTGCCTGGGGCAAAGATGAGAATGGGAGATGGGGCCTTCCATGGGGCCTCTGGGATTCCTTGGGGACTCTAAACTCCTGTACACTTGGTAACCTCCCGCCCCTCACCCGAGGGCTCAGCCTGTTCCTCACCAGCCCCTCAGAGAGCCTCAGTCTTTCCCCTGACTCACTTCTCCCTACTCCTCTACCCATTGACACCCCTGGCCTCCAGACCCCCGGCCTGGGCTTGGGGACTGCAGGGCACTGGCAGTGGAGCCTGCGCCAGCCTCACTCACTTCCCCATCCAGATCCCCCTGAGGGACAGCCCTCCTGTGCAGTGCATCCCAGCCCCGGGGCTGTGACTCTGCTCTGCGCCTGGCCTGGAGGGCTTCCGCCTGCCCAGCTGCAGTGGGAAGGACCCCAGGGACCTGGCCCTACTGCCCCCAGCAACGTCACCTGGAGTCATGCAGCCGCCCAGCTCTCCAGTGGCAGCGCCTTCACCTGCACTGGCCAGCACCCAGCCCTGGCACCGCCTGCCCTCTGCACAGCCACGCTCTGTGAGTGGACACAGGAAAGCCCAGGGTTCTGACTTTCCAGGCAGAGTGTGGGTAGAGGTCAGGGGAGAGCTGGGGGGCCTGGGATCTGGGTGGCCCTCCAGACTGCAGGCTCCAAAACACGCCATGTAACAAGCAGGTGGGCGGCACTCAGCTCTCAGTCCCCATCTCCCATCTTTCCCATCCACACTGTGCTCTGTCCCCCTCACTTCGGGCTTGGAGCCCTGATACCTCCCCACTGTCCCTGCCTGCAGGGTCAGCAGCCTCTCATCGCCCCTACACTGCCCTTCTACCGCTCTGACGCATGTTGGGCTTGAAATTTGCCTTCAGCATTCTCTCTGCCAAGTGTGCAGAGAGAAACTCCCAGCCATCAGCCCAGACAGAGCTCAGAGGTCATCCTGTCCTCTTTCTGGAAGCCCCAGAGAGTTAGTCTTTCTGTCTATATTCTAGCACACATTAAATCATAATCATTATTTAATGTCTGTTCCCACCATTTCCCTGGCACATGATCAGCCATCAATAAATGATGAGTGTGTGAATGAGTGAGTGACAAAGTGATGAAGGAAGGAGGGAGTGAAGGAACAAATGAAGGAAGGGGGATAGTGCGGATGTGCCAAGCCCTTCCTCCTTCCACAGGGCCATGCTGAGCCATCATTCTTTCCAGGGGAGCCTCTCGGGAGGCCCACCTGCTGGAGCACAGCCACAGTGGGGCACCAGTTCATCATGCTGAGCTGTGAGTGGCCTGGCGGCGAGCCCCCCGCCACGCTGAGCTGGCTTGACGAACAGCAGCAGCCCCTGGGCGGTAGCAGCTCCTCTATGGCCGTTCACCTCCTGCAGGCCCAGGAAGATCTGGCTGGCAGAGAGTTCACCTGCCGGGGCACTCACCTGCTCAGGACCCCTGACCCCCACTGCCACCTCCAGCTGGGTGAGTAGGGGCTAGCGAGTTTGTTCTGGGACTGGGACAGGAGGAGCAACCCTTTGGAACCAGGATAAAGAGATCTTGGGGGGTGACTGTGCTGGCATGGAAAGTGAGTCAGTGAGGACGGACAAGTTAGGAGGTAGGTAGGAGCTGAGCTCCCAGGGACTCAAGTTTTCTTTGATCCATAAAATGAGGGGGTTAGGCTAGGTCAGAGTTGTATAATGAAAATATAATGTGAGCTATATATGTGATCTAAAATATTCTAGCAGCCACATTTAAAAAGGAGAAGAAACAAGTGAAATACTTTGGTTAACTCAATATATCCAATATGTTGTCATTTCAACATGTAATCATAAAAATTATTAATGAGATATTTGACATCTTATCTTTCAAATCTGGTATATATACAATTACTGCACATCTCCATCTGGCCTGGCCACATTTCAAGTTCCCATATTGACGTGGCTGGTCACTACAATATTGGATAGCACTGATCTAGGTGATGTGGAAATGTCAATTGCATAGTCTTCATTTACATGGATTTGTGTAAGAGAGATGCCTGATTATACTGTTGATTTGCATTAATGTTTCCAAAGTCAGTTCTTTACCTCTCTACTCTGGTTTTGGTCTGGTTCCTCCTTGTCTTCATCTGGCTCTGCCAGTCTATTTACTGCAACCAGGAAAAAAGAATTACATATCAAAGTAAAAAAAAAAAAAGTGAAAAAAGCAAACAGAGAAGCTGTCATATACAACAGTTCTCACAGAATGGTTTACCTCTTGGTCTCCAAAGGCTTGGTAACTAGCATGTTCTCAGGGCTCTAAGGAGACCTCAACCCCAAATATTTCCTTCCCTATTACTCAGTCTCAGGACCGGAAATTCCATCGTAGGAGATTCATTGACACCTGAGAGTCTGGGTCTTTAATAAGTCAGTCCATAAAATCTGAGCGCCTGCTATGGGCCCAGCGCTACGCCTGGAGCCAGCCAGGAGGTGGGGGCCACTAGTGGGAGGGAGGACAGGTGCTGGAAGGGGCTGTTCATGCAGAGACGAGTAAGGCAGGGCCCCTGCCTGCAGGAGCTGAGGCTAGGGTGGGGCAGGGAAGGAGCAGGGAGGAACACTGTTGATTTTATCCTATATCAGCAAGCCCTGGACCACACTGCGACAGTAACTTGGCATAGAATGGGAACGTGAAGAGAAGGCAGACTGGCCCCAGACAAGCCTCCTTATCAACTCTGCAGCACTCCCGCTCCATCTCCTCTCCATCCCTTCCAATGCTGGCCAGCACCTTGTCCCCAGGCCCTCCCACTAGCCAGCCTCATCCTCTCTGTCCCCGCAGAAGCCCCACAGCTGGACGTGGCTGAGCCCCGCGTGTCAGTGTTGGAGGGGGGAGAGGCCTGGCTGGAGTGCTCTCTCCGCGGGGGCACACCACCTGCCCAGCTCCTCTGGCTGGGGCCTCAACAACAGCAGGTGGACCATGGTACTTCAGGATTCACGCTGCACCCTGAGGGTGCCCAGCTACGCCTGGGCATCTATGATGCTGACCCGGCACACCACAGGGGCACCTACCAATGCGTGGCCCGCAACGCCGTGGGTAACAGCAGTCGGAGCGTGCTGCTGGAGGTCCTGAGTGAGTGAGGGGTCGAGTGTGTGTGTGTGGTGAGGTGGGGGCCGGGAGACCAACAGCCACAGAGTGCTTTAAGTGGAAAGGCACAAGGATTCCCCGCTCCCAAATGTGAGCGCTTGAGCTTCCTTGGGCATAGGCAGGACTCAAGAGCTAGATGGGAAACATGTGCGTGAATCTGGTACACTCATGGCAGACAGAACGCCGTGCAGGCAGCATCGCCTCCCTTTCACTTTATACATGAAAAAACTGGTGGGACAAGACAGGGCTTCTCAGGTCCACAGACCCCAACCCAGTGCCTTTTCCACACAGCCAGGCTGCCTCTTGACAGGAGCAAATCCGGGGGCACAAGCTCACGTGGTTGTAGGTATCCATGTGCCTCTTTGTGTCCCCACCCTCACCCAGGATATCCAGCTCCTCCCAACGTCACCATCAGCCGCCTGACCTACGGGAGGCACCGGAGAGAGGTGGAGCTTCAATGGGCCATCGCAGGCCCCGGGAACCTGACGGGCTTCCTGGTGCAGCGGAAGGCCAGTGCCCTGGGCCCAGGAGCTGGGGCGTGGGAGACGGCAGCTAGTGACATCGAGCCGGAGAGCCGAGGCCGGCGGCTGGGAGGCTTGGACCCCGGGGTCCTTTATGCCTTCCGCATCCTGGCTCTGAATCACCACACTGCAGGACATCCCTCTGAGGTGAAGATACCAGGTGCCAGCTAATGCCAGGGAGGGACCCACCTTTTCTCCAAAGCACTGGCCCCTGGTTCATCTTCCTCTTCACAGAGCACCCCCTCCTCTGTTCATTTACTCCCTTCCTACTGAATTCTCCCGTCCCCAGCCCGTCCACTTCTCCACTCTCCCCTCAGATAATCTCCACGGCTCTTTCCCATCCCTCCCTGTGGGGCTCGGGAGGCTCCAGGCTGAGGGTTAGGAACCCTAATTCATGTGATCAGAATAGAGAGGAAGCAAAAGGTGCCGGTGACTAAGAACAGGAACCCACTCTGTGCCTCAGTCTCCCCTCCAGGGCTACAGGCAGGCTCTCGGCTTCCTGCTGCCCCCTCTCCATCCTGGGAATTCCTTATTTTATGGCATACTTCTCTTCAGCCCCAAGCCGCCAAGATAACCAGACTTTTGCTTTCTGCACCAGAAACGGGATTTGGCAGGAGAGTCAAACCCCACAGCACTAGGCAGACAGAGCGCCACGTTCCTTGGGAGAGACCTGATCTCCGGGTTCTCTGGGTCCCCCATGTCACCTGCAGGGGGAACTGGATGAGCAGGGCACCGCTTCTCCAGAACCCTAGTGGTTCCCTACAAGCCACTGTGGCCCAAGTTCTGCAGTGGCTCTAAACCATGTAACCTATGCTCTCCCCTCCTAGCGGACCCCCCCTTCAGTGCCTACCCAGCGGTGTTGGGTGCAGCAGGCACAGGAATGGTGGTGGCAATGGTGGCCTCTCTACTGGTGTTCCAGTATGCTGCCCGGCACCCAGAGACTTTCCCCTGTGAGTGGGAATGGGAAGGGAAGGGCTGCTTGACCCCACAGGGTGGCCAGACCCTGAGCTATCCAAAAGAGAGCTGCAGCACTCCCGGGGGAGAAGAATCTAGGCTCTTCCTTAATTCTGACCCTCTCCCCAGTGCTAGATGGTGCCATTCAGGGCTCATCCCCTTCTGGGTTCCTGAGGCCCTAGTACAGAGCCCATTGGGAAAGAGAGGGCCGTTCTCCTGGGATCTCTGCTGGGCTGGCCAAGTAATGTTCATTTTCTTTTCCTTCCTACAGGCCTTGGTCAATTGCTTGTTCCCATGTGAGTGTGGAACCCCAGTCATCCTGGGGGCCAGGGCTTTCCTCCAGTTGGAAAGGAAAGCGAGGGAAGTGAGTTGCCACTAACTTTACTCTCTCACTTCACTCTCAGGGAGCAAAGGCACCAACAGAGGGGCCCCAGAGAAGATGCTGAAGTGCAGGCAGGTAAGCACGACTATATCCAGAAAAAGATCACTCGTGTCCAAGGAGACCAGTGCTGGGTGCTGAGGGTGACGCTTGGTCTCTCTTGAGCTCTGGGAACATCTGGACACTCCCAAGGCATCTCTGTTCTTTGCCCACATACGCTTTTCCTAGGCCTTGAAACACCAACCGCCACCCCAGGTTTGGATCCTGCACAAGAAACCACGGATGCTCCAGTGAATGTCACCATCACAGTGACTGCAACACCATGAGGCCCAAAGAGGAAGATGCAAATAGGCTTAGGGAAGGCAGGTGGGATTTGGGAAGAGCGCTTCTGTCAGACTTTGGTCGTAAAACCAACGTAGCTAAGACACCAACTACCACTTTCACTTAACACCCAGTCTTTCCAACTGGTGCAAGGCCCTAAGTGACATGGTTACAAGAGAAGCCCTGGCCCAGCTTGTGGAAGACAGAGGTGGCAGGACGAGGAGGAGGACCCACAATTGGGAGAGAAGGATCACTGGGTATCTGAGGGCAAGTGACAGCCATGGTACTGGGAACCGTCTGTGGTGCTACACACGTATGAGCAAGCTAGCTGCTTCCAGAAAAAAGTCTGGATGGAGCAATTCCTAAATAAATCAGAGCTGATGTTCATGCCAACGGAGGGCTATTTCCATTGCAACTCCCGCAGAGAGGCTGATGGCTGGGTCCCAGGTGTGGCCAGTGGGGAGAAACAAGGTGTGTGAGTGTGTGTTCCTTCGCTCAACCGTAGCTTAAGAACATCACTGACGCTGCAGTGGCCCGACTCCAGGAGTCCCAGCCCACAAGATACAGAGCGGAGGTACTGCAGATGTAGCTTTCCGTCCCCAGGCTGGGGGAGCTGGCCCACAGAACACCGGGGCTGTTCCAGAGTCACAATGTCAGCTGCCAGCATGACTCACTAGCTCCAAGTGTGTGTGTGTTTGTGTGTGTGTCTGCAATCTGGGTGAAAACACAAATGAATGCTTGTTCAACTGACTAGAAGACTCGGGACTCCAAGCCGCCTCTGCAGGAGACACAGATGAGAAGAAACGGCAAGAAAGCCAACGGGTGACCCGCCAGCACAAGGGAAGTGGCGCCTGAAAGGAGACAGAAAATTGAGAAACTGAAGAAGGTTCTGTGGTTCTCACAGAGTTAGACTTTATTAGATAAGGGGTTTCAGCTACCCTCAAAGCTCTCAGGACTGGGGCTAGGGTGTAAGGAAGGCTTATTTAAATATGGGAAATAAAATACAAAAGGGCCACACCCGATGCAAAAGACGTTGTTGGCTTTCTGGTCACAGATGCCTACAGATGTGTATCTCGTAGGGCAGTAAAACAACACTTTTTCACAAGGCTAAATCTCTATACTGGAGTTCATAACAATGTGGCCCTAGGTTAACGGTAAAAATAGACAACGTGTGAGGCAGGACTGCTCCCCCTCATCCTTCCAAGCTCCTCTCCTACCCACCTCCCTTCCTTCCAAAGAAATGCAAAGCTGCCCCGAGGAGCTGGGCCTGCCTCCACATCGCCCCCCAGGCTCAGGCACGTTCTCAGCCTCCCCTAAAACACTTGCCCAAGATCCTGCTCCTTCAGGGCCTTGATCTCTGCAGCCAGAACAGAAAGGGTGTGCACAGGGGGAGTTTCAGGGGAGGACAGGGGTGGAGGCTCCAAAGAATTTCAGAGGAAGGTATGCGCCCACCCCAGTCACAAACTAGAAGCAGCGTTGTACAAACAGGGAGTAGCCCCACCTTCAGGGGCTACGCTATATGAAAGCAGCGTTCTCTTTTAATATAAAATCATGTCAACCACATAAAACCTGCCAAAGCTACATCATTTAAAATATGTACAGTTTCACACATAACATTACAACTTTAAGGAAAATCAAACATACTTTTCAATATGATACAAAGCATGCATCTCAAAGTCATTACTTTAAAAGAGAGCAACACAGGTAAAATTCAATTCTAAATTTCACTTCTTGGCAGTACTGTAGCTGGAATGAGATCTGTGGCACGATCAGCCCAAGCCGGATGCACCAAGTCTTCATAGACTCATTTGACAAAAACAAAACCCAGAAAGAAAGGCTTTTGCTAAGAACACTGCAAAAGGTTTAGAACATTGCCATTTCACTTGCACCCTGGCAGCACCTGTCACCAGACTGTCAGTGCAAAACTGAAAGAAAAACATTAAAAGGAGATAGTGAAATGATACAGTGGGAGCAGGGCAGTTTAACGCTAAAACAATCACACAGAATTCTAGATGAGAAGGAACATGAAGAGGCTTGACCAATTTCCTGATCACTGAGCACAGTAAAGCTCAAATTTCCAGGTGGAGGTGGCAGACGGGCACATCAAGGGGAGAAATGTGGACTCCTGGAAGACGAAGTCATAAGCAGAGCTCTGCCCACAGAGGCCAGAGGGCAGCTTCTCCGGCTGCGGAGCTGGAGCCTCAGAGGAATTCCACAGCAGGGACAGATCACAGCAGACGGAACGGGACTGGTTCTATCCAAAGAGTGAACCGCCATGCTTGTGGAAAGCAGGATGGAAAAATGGGAGGAGCCCAGATTATGGCTCCAGATAAACTGGGTTCGGATTCAGGTCCCATGGCTCACTGAGTGACTTGGGGATTTTAATGTCAACTTTGTAGATGTGTTGTGAGGGTTAAATGAGTTAACAGTAACAAGCACCGAGCACAGTGCCTGGTACACAGCAGTTATTCAACACGTGTTAGTGCTCTCTCTCACACTGTACCATGTCCTCTCATTTCCTGGTGAAGTGACATTAGGTAGGACTGTTTGGGTGCCTGCGCAGGGCAGACAAGTTCAGAGCTAACTCACACTTAGGGAGAACTCATACCGCCTAAACATAAAGGCAATTATATATATATATGTGTGTGTGTATATATATATTTATATATTTCAATATATAAAGGCATTTTTTATAAATAAAATACAATAAAAAGAATAACACTTAAAACAGCGTTACTAATAATATAAATAAAGCAGTCCACAATGAGATTGTCCTAAAGGTAAAGCCGTTTTCTCTTCCTCATGGACAGATCCCATATTCAAACTCAATCTTTAAAAGCAGTTCATGACCTAAGGCTCACGCTAATACACCTGTTTCCTGAATCAAAATGGCTGTCGTCTATGGACATCGACTCGCCTGTTTTCTAAAACGCCCTTTGTGACAGCACTGCTGTAACTTGATTGGCTAACACAGGGTATGTTTTCAGATTCTGCGCGCTGGGACTTTGTCCTTTGCTAGTCCCATAAATAAAGGACGCAGCTATCCCCCTCCAGAGCTAATTGCATCGAAGCAACATGAAGAATAAATCCAGTATACTATAGGCACGGACATCTGGAATGTAGAACTTGGGCCTACAGCATCCCTAATATCTGACTAGGGAATTACATTCACTACATTCTACTGGAAGTAACTCTTGCATAGTGACCCAGCTTAAACAAGCACATTTTCACTAACAGTTCTATTATAAAATATATAGACATATGTAAGGGAATACTGATGCATTTATACAGAAAGTTGGTTAACAGAGTATTATATTCTATTCCACTGCGATTTCTGGGAAACTAACATTTCTTCACTTCTGCTGGAATTGCTTGACTCTATATAAAGAGAATAATTTTCTGTTTCTTTCCCCAAATGGATGCATAATGCAAAAAGGAGCAGTGATCCTTGAAAGCTTGACTCAAGCTATGAAACACACTGATATGATTATTGCTTTTTAATGTGAAGAGCCTTCCAAAGGCAGCTGCAAATGTCCTTGTCACGCAGAGGCAGCCGTGGTCAGGAGCTCTGCTGACCAACGCTTTGGGTGCCTGTTTACAAGGGTGACATTCTGAAAGAGGTATCAGGAAATTTCAGAAAAAAAAAAAAACCCTTTTCTTCCAACGTAAGTCTTTTCTGACACTCACCCTGCAGGCTGCTGCCTATGTTGGAGGTGGGGGATGACTAGTTTCAGCGTCAGGGCACCATGAGCACATTCCTACGCTAATCCAACAGACTGGAGAGCTCCCACCAAGACGGGCTCCCTGCAGCCTTCCCCTTTCTTTCTTCTAAAAATGTGTATCTTTCTCTTCAAGCCACCACTTAATGTCTTATTTTGTTCCTACTCCTAGAAACAGTCAAAAAGAGCCCCATAGTAGCCATTTGATAAATAAATGGAATTTGAAAGCAGTGGGACATGAGGCATTATGTGTCTCTCTGGCCTTGGTTTCTTTTCTGCATACTGCCAGAATTCATCAAGACCTTACACTCCACCACATCCACAACACGATGACTAGTGCCTAGCAAATGAACGTCACTTGTGCCCACGTGCAGATAGAAAGTCAACAGGACACGTTACCACTTTTGTGGAAGGCACTCTTGTAAAATTCGCCAGCCAAGTCCGCTATTATAAACATGGGTCACAACTGCAGCTGACTTCAAAGTGTTCTCAGAAAGTCTAGTAATACAGGCCGGGCGTGGTGGCTCACGCCTGTAATCCTAGCACTTTGGGAGGCGGAGGCGGGTGGATCACTTGGGGTCAGGAGTTCAAAACCAGCCTGACCAACATGGTGAAACCCTGTCTCCACTAAAAATACAAAACAATTAGCTGGGTGTGGTGGCAGGTGACTGTATGCCTGTAGTCCCAGCTACTCGGGAGACTGAGGCGGGAGAATTGCTTGAACCCGGGAGGCGGATGTCACAGTGAGCCGAGATCAGGCCATTGCACTCCAGCCTGGACAACAGAGCAAGACTCCATCTCAAAAAAAAAAAAAAAAAAGTCTGAGAATACACTATTAAAAGACCATTTTCTACCTGAAAAGCCAGCGGGTGGCAACCTTCAAGTGGCCCCTGCATTCCCTCCCAGCCAAAACAGCCACGAGATGGGATCCTTTGCATGAGGAGCTCTTGCTGTCACTGTAGCTGTTAGAAAACATGGAAGGACCCCTCGGCCCTCCAGGTGACTGAACACTATGCAAAACAAGGTTGTTTCCTACTGGGGGGAGGAAGGAATGGGGAAGAAAACATTTAAGGCATAAATAATATAAAAGGGCACACATTTTAAGATACATTCATATGACATTACTACTACAAAAAAATAAATAATGATTTTCTCTGATTTGAATTAAGGTCCTTCACACAGTTCACTCCCAGGCCTGTTTTGTGCAGTTACTGGCTTGAAGTTGGAAAATGACCGGTTGTTTGCACATCCTCAGGTTTCCTGGGGCTGCTGAAGGACCTCTGTCGGGCCGTCTAAAGGAATGCCAGACGGAGACCACGTTGTCTTTTCAGCACAGCCCTCTGGCACAGGTGGCAAAATAAGAGCATTCCAACTTACAACATCGTTCTCTGTTTCTGAATGGGCACAGCTGTCTCCTGAAACACAGAAAGGTTTGGGAGCATTATCAAATGATAAAGGTGGATTTTTACAAAGCAGTCTAAAAACTTCTTCACGCTTTGAGCCATGAAGAAAGAAAAACGAGCGTAAGTAGAACCTGGTTTGTGTTTGAATCTGAGGGAGACAGAAGGTTGAAAAGGTTTAAATAAAGTTGAACTCTCATAAGTAGCTGTACAATCCACCTGAGGATTAAAGCAACCCCTTAAAAGCCCTAAAATAACCATCTGATAGAAAGGTTACCACTCCAGAACCAACTCAAACCAAAAAGGGGCTCATGTTCACAAAATGCATTCTTCCACCACGTCTTCTGCTACCCTATGAATGAAATCAAAGCCTATTTCCAAATAGATTTTCCAAAGTGTGATGGGATTGACAGCCTGAGATGAAGGACATGAGTAATAACAGAATTAAAAAGAATCCTTTAACTTGAGTCCTATCTTTTTTTAAAGGACCCAGCATCCCACCCAGTCTCCCAAGAAATATGTAAACTAATCATAGAGGGGAAACTCTGAAAGCATCACCTTCCCATACACAGCTCTTAGCTAACTGAAGACGATCTGGAATCCCAAGGTTGATCATGCCTTCCTGACCTCTGCTGAACTCTGCTGGATCTTCTGCGCTATCAGAGCTGACGTCATTTACAATGTCCTGACAGCAGGTACGCTGAGTAGGGACTGGTTCCACATTGTCCTTGACGCTCTCCTCAGGCAACTGGCCACAATCAGGGACTGCGGAAGCCAGGCATACAGGCACCTTCATGTGACTGAGGGGCTTCATTTCCAAACCATCCTGAGGATAAGGTGCTACTACAGGGACCACAGGAAGAGGGTTGCTGCTGAAAGTGCTGTTGGTTTTGGTGAAACACCTGCAGAGTTTAAACCAAAAGAAACAGAATTGTGTCTAGAGGAGACAATAATTAAAATAAGCCTATTTTGAAATATCATTTGGTATTCTGTATTCACAGACTCTTAAGAAAGACTGATGCTTAAAAACAACTAAATGATTCACCATGATTTGAAATCCTGAGAATTTGAAAATGATAGTGAAAAGTGCCACACAACAGGAGAATACATCAAAAGAAGACTTAAGAATGCATCCTTATATAATGTCCCAGCACACAGGCTTCCTTTGTCTTAGTCTACTGTCAGAAGTCATCTACTTCATTATTAACTGGCTCCCAAAAGTAGCACCCAGAAGGAAAAGGCCATTAGCTACTGGGAAGAATGAGGGAATGAAAGAGGAAGACGAGGACAGGAAGCTAAGAAATGTATGGCCACATGAAAGAAACGACCTCAGGAAAGTTAACCAAAAACACCTTGCTTTGAAATCAGACGATATGTTCCCCCTCATTCTTGGAGGAAACACTAAGGATTAGACATTCAAAATCCAAGAATTTTTAATTTTTCAACTTTTTTCTTCACAGAATTAGTGACTGGAATTTATTACCACTGAGCAGTTCACGTCAATTCTGCTCTACTTTTACTTCCCGCCTTTACCTACAATGTGCATTTTAATTTTTTTTCTTTCTCTTCTTCAGACTGGACGATTTCTACTGTTCGATATCTTCTTCTTCGTTGACTTTTTCCTCTGTTGTCTCCAATAACTGTTAAGCTCAACTAGTAAATTTTCCATTTTAGTTATTGAGCTCTTTAGCTCTGGAATTTCCATTTGGTCTTTTGTATAGGCTCTGTTTATCAGTTAAATTCCCTATAAGTTCATTTATTATGTGTATACCTTCCTTTAAGTCCTTGAACATATTTATAATGGCTGCTTAAAGTCATTATCTGCTAATTGTGACACCTGGGTCATCTCAGAGTCTGTTTCTATTGACTTTTTTCCCCCTTAATTATCACATTTTCCTGTTTCTTCACATGTATAGTAATTTTTTTAAAACTGGATTTTCCTTTTAATTTTCTGGTTGCTCTGTTGGCATCAAACTCAGTGCTCCGATAGCTTCTGCTTGCATCCTTGCCCTGAGATTGGAGAACAACAAAAACCCATAAACTCATAAATCTCACATATTTTATTACAAGGGTAGACTCTTATTGTTTCTGCCTGCTTCTGCTTATTCTCCAATGCTTTCAAATAATCCAGATTTTATCATTATTATCTGTTGATGATCAAGCTATTCCAACATTCTGGAAGTTGGAACCTCAGAGACATTTTTTTTTCCCTAAAATTGGGAGTAAGAAAAGTCTGGAGATGACATTGCACTGGGCTTTGATTTGGACGTGTTAGGTAGGAAACACAAAGGACTGACCAGTAGTATCCTGGAGCTAGATAATGTTAGGCAATGAAGATAAGAATTATTTGGATTTGCATCCTTTAAACATGCGCTGATATGTTTCTGGGGCAAAGAAAAATCAGTAAAAGTCTAATCAACTGTTGCTAGCAGTTACACTGGTTCAAGTTATTGGAAATACCAAATCTTAAGCATGAAGACAGATATAAACCTGAAAGAGAATAAGATATCTGTCAGTAAACCAAATCTTTAAATAACTCCAACTTTAATTTCAAATAGAGAAATATACTCACTATATAAATAATTAAATTCAGAGACCAGTCGCCTGGTAAGTAAGGTAAGACAAGTATTCATCTGTGCAGAATAATTATCTAATATGACTCTAATTTTAATGCTTAATTCTATAGCAAAAAAATGCCTGATTTAGATATAACCTATGTATTTCCACGCATGTCTTCAGTGAATAATTAGTGAAGAAAACCCTGGTGTGGAAGGACGTTACCTAGAGCCACAATCAGAGCACTGGTCTAGAAGTGTCATGACTGCAGAAGAGTATGGCATTCCTGACTTATTCTCTTGTCTATTTTATTCAACCCTGAACTTATAAAAAATTTTTCTGGATGCTGGCAAAGGTGAGCACTAATCTGAAAGCCATTTAAAAATGTCCATGTGATCAGTGTCTTCCTTTGCTGCATTTTGTCATTAGTCTCCCAATACTCGGGGAACCCTCAAGTCCCCCTGAATGTATTCAATGCATGGAATCTACAGACTCTAAACAGGGTGAAATGTGGGGCAAGGTTGGGGGGAGAAAAGCTTTTGTGAATCTGAACTACTACTACTGAGAATTTAATGATTATCCATCTACATAAAAAACCTTATCTGAAAGAACCCTTTATTGAGAAAGCATTTGCTAAATACCTTCCATAGGTTAGACATCGTGGTAGGCACTGAAAGAGTGAAGAGTGAAGCAGAAAGAGAGTAGAGAGGGCTTTTATAAAGACTGAAACTTAGGACCAAATCATGTCAATCCCAGAATGACTTAAAGTGATCTGGGCCTTGTCCAACTGCCTGCCAAAGGCAGAAGGAAATCCTTTCTAGAGGTGGAAAACATCTTCCAGAAACTCTGCAAGTTTATATATCTGATGTCTAAAATTCAATAAAAAGTACAGGGCACATCAGGAGACAAGAACAAGAGAAAAACAAGTGACGTGGATAGTGAGTTAGCAAAGACTTTAAAACCTGGATGAATACATTCAATAAAGTAGACGACAACAATTTAACAGAGAACTAGAATCTAATATTAATAATCACTTGGAAATTCTGAAATTAAAAGTAGAGTAACTGAAATTTAAGAACTCAACACGTGGGGATAAGAGCGAGCTGGGCACAGGCAAACAGAGGATTGTTGACCATGAAGCACATCGGTTCCCATGACAAAGGATGGAAAATATGAAAACAGCTGAAGGAACACAGGAGGCACCATATGGCGAAAAACTCTATGTATAACTGGAGTCTCTCTGCAGGGGAAAAAGAGAGAATGCAACAGAAGCTGCACTGGAGACACAGAGGCTAAGAGTTTTCTTTTTTTTTTTTTGAGACGGAGTCTCGCTCTGTCGCCCAGGCTGGAGTGCAGTGGCCGGATCTCAGCTCACTGCAAGCTCCGCCTCCCGGGTTTACGCCATTCTCCTGCCTCAGCCTCCTGAGTAGCTGGGACTACAGGCGCCCGCCACATCGCCCGGCTAATTTTTTTTTTTATAGTAGAGACGGGGTTTCACCGTGTTAGCCAGGATGGTCTCGATCTCCTGACCTCGTGATCCGCCCGTCTCGGCCTCCCAAAGTGCTGGGATTACAGGCTTGAGCCACCGCGCCCGGCCCTAAGAGTTTTCTAAGCCTGATGAAAGCTCAAGCCACAGATCCAAGCTCTGTGGATCCGAAGCAGAATAAATTCAAAGAAAATTACACCTATCAATGCCAATAATTAAATGAGTAGAAGCAAAATACAAAGACAAAATCAAAAAAGCAGCCAGAAGAAAAAGACGTATTACCTTGAAAGGGAACAACAATAGCTGTATAGATGATTTTTCAAAAGAAATGATGGAAGCAATAAAGTAACAGAATAATGTCTTTAAAATACAGAAAGACAGTAACTGCCAATCTAGAATTCAATAAGCGGTTAAAAAAAAAAAGAAAAAAAATCCTTCAAAAAAGAAGACAAATTAAAGATATTCTTTGACAAAAAAGCTGGGAAACTGTCACCTTCAGTCTTGTACTATAAGAAATATTAAGGGAAGTTCTTCAAGTTGAAGGAAAATGACTAGCAACAGGTTTTTTTTAAAAAAGGAAATACAGAAAGGAATGAGTAGCAACAAAAAAAGGAAAGCAGGGAATTCTGAATAAATATGGATTGCAAAAGCAGTAATTTTAATGTCTTAGAGGATTTTAAATATTTTTAGAATACAAATGATGAAAATAACACAAAACATTGGAGGGGGAAATGGAGTTGAGATGTTCTAAAGTATTTGTATTGTCTGAAAAGTGGTAAAAGTCCTAATTCACATTAAACTCTAACTAATGTCATAATGGCTGGCCCCAAGCACATAGAAAATGACACACAAGAGGACCTCAAAAATGTTTTTTAAAATGATAAACATTAGAACACCAGACTGGTTCCTTTTTTAATTATCAGGGAGCAACAATTAAACTAACAGTCAAAGTACCTTATAGCAGCCCATCCCCAACAGTAAGACAGCCACATATATTAAAGTGAGAATGAATGGATGCACTTTGAGTTTTTGTATCATGATAGTAGTTATTTCTGTCCTAGTTCAATACTGATTCTGGGATCTGTAAGGTCCTTCTATTAATCTGTCAGCTTCAAAGTTATCTGACTTACACTTCAATCTCCTGGAGCAAAGGCAATGACAGTTCTCGGTGTCAGATGCCTTAGGACACACAGTACAGTCAGGTACTTAATGAAATTTCTCAACAGTGATGGCCTAAAATGTACTAAGTGATCTTCTGCCTTGATGTCGCATTGCTCTGCAAGAATCTGGAGGCAGCCGGGCGCAGTGGCTCAAAGGGCGGTAATCCCAGCACTTTGGGAGGCCGAGCCGGGCAGATCACGAGGTCAGGAGATCGAGACCATCCTGGCTAACACGGTGAAACCCCGTCTCTACTAAAAAATACAAAAAACTAGCCAGGCGAGGAGGCGGGCGCCTGTAGTTCCCGCTACTCGGGAGGCTGAGGCAGGAGAATGGCGTGAACCTGGGAGGCGGAGCTTGCAGTGAGCTGAGATCTGGCCACTGCACTCCATCCAGCCTGGGCGACAGAGCGAGACCCCGTCTCAAAAAAAAAAAAAGAATCTGGAGCTAATAAAAAGCTACTAGAAACCTGTATTTTCTTTATAGGTCTCACTCTGTTGCCCAGGCTGGGCACGATCATGGCTCACTGCACCCCTGACCTCCCTGGCTCATGTGATCCTCCCACCTCAGTCTCCAGAGCAGCTGAGGCTACGAGAATAGGGCACTTCCCACATTCTAGACAGAGACTAGTCCCAGTATATTCTTCCTTATTGCATCAGATTCAATCAGACTACAGGCACGTGCTACCATTCCTGAAAAACTTTTTAATTTTTTTTTTGTAGAGATGGGGTCTCATTATGTTGCCCAGTCTGGTCTTGAACTTCTAGGCTCAGGCAATCCTCTTACCTCAGCCTCCTAAAGTGCTAGAATTACAAGTGTGGGCCACCACGCCTGGCTAAAACCTGTATTTTAAAAATGAAGAAGTATGAGATCAGAAAGAAAAGTTTTCATGTAAGAGAAGGAAAATTAAGATGTAGGAAAAAAAAAACACATACACATATTTGCCGGAATTTGAAAACCTAGGACAGCTCCCTAAAAATATTAGAAATTAATAACTTGTTTATATAGATCGAACTTGAATGAACTCATAATGTTGATATAAGAAAACAATGATGACTCGCCAGACAATAAGATGCCCTTAAAGCCTCCGGCTTCCTTCCGTTTAATTTCTTTTTTTCTGCTCTTGTCTTTAATTTAAAGCCAAGTTACAGAATGAGATTTTTTTTAATGAAGTCTAAAAGGCAGACTAACAGTTTGTAAACTACTTTTGTCAGAGTGACAGTGAAGTTTTACGGATGGGGCAGGACTGGAGGAGCGGGCCAGACAGAGGCACACGGGCCAACCACAAGTGTGGTCGTCAGCGTGTCGACACAGGCTTTATGTGCTGGGCGCTAACAAGCGTATGAAATACATAAACTTCTTAAAGAAATTACAGACATTTAGCGAGAGAGAAGTACAATTTCCTATTACCTACTCTTTAGCATCTGTTTTTCAGAGAAGTAAAACAGGAAATCATAGCAGTGTTTACTTTATTCTGAACTATGACCCTCAATTACTACTAGAGTGGTGTTGACAGTAACATACTTGGGAGTTAGATTTGTAAAGCAACTGTAACCTGCGTTTCAGCATAAACCCCATTGATTTAAAATTTTCTAGTACACTGAATCTTAACTCATAATCATCAGTAATTAACCAATTAGCTCACCAAATGTAAATAATTCAGTTACATTACTTTTAGTTCAATTCCGGATGTCTACATGTGTCAGCACAAAAAATGGCTTTAACTAGGGGTTACATGTTGAGATACAGGCATAAAGAACATCGTCTGCTAAAAAGGAATATAGTCTATTCTGAATATAACCAGATATGATATGTGAAAACTATTATTGAGATGAAGTTTTGCTCTTGTTGCCCAGGCTGGAGTGCAATGGCGTGATCTTGGCTTACCGCAACCTCCGCCTCCCAGATTCAAGTGATTCTCCTGCCTCAGCCTCCCAAGTAGCTGGGATTACAGGCATGCACCACCACGCCTGGCTAATTTTGTATTTTTAGTAGAGACAGGGTTTCTCCATGTTGGTCAGACTGGTCTTGAACTCCCGACCTCAGGTGATCCACCCACCTTAGTCTCCCAAAGTGCTGGGATTACAGGCGTGAGCCACCACACCCGGCCCATGAAAACTATTATTTTACTAATAATGCTTTAGTGAAAATTTCCAAAGCAATTAGATGATCACAAAAATCATATCTGTACCTATGCAAACTTAAGAGACAAATCTAAAGTAGTAAAAAAGAAAACAGGACAAATGTCTGCAAACATATGACATTCAATAAAATGCTCTCACAATGCATATTTTACAGTTTATATAATGCAAATAGTTTGCCACTTCACTATCTTAGGCTTTTCAAATGGTCTTTCAAATGTAGTTATTACTGGCATAAGGTGGAATAAAAGTTTTTACTGAGTTGTCTCTAGCTCAATGAAACTACTTTGTTTAATCTTAAGTTTAAAAACATCGAGTAAATGGAGTTCTATGCATCTTGCCACATCACAAAAATCTAAGCTGTTTTGTAAAACCTCAGGTGGTCTGGGACCTGTTAGTTTACTAAGATAACTTTTAGTAAAACAGGAAAGGCCTGTCTGACCAATCTGTGAGATAGCAAAATGACTCTATTGTGGCATCACAAAAAATAATAAAATATTCTTCAGGCAACACTCTGAACAGCACAGACTAGAAAATAAAAGATTGGAAGAGTAGGGTAGGATTGTGCTTGGAAGAATAAGGTGCTTTAGTAGCTGACTAAAGGTATTTTGGATATTCTTGTAAAACTATACAGCACCTCTGAAATATTTTCTAGAACATATTCAAAATATTCCACTTCTGATTACACAGCTTAATATTTGTTAAGCATGATTATGTACAGAATTACTTTGATTAGATGATTATATAATTTTTGCATTAAGTTTCCTCTTTTGATTATGCCTAGAGGGAAAGAACTATCTGTGAATCTCTTGGATGTGTGATACTTATTCTCATGCATACATCCTTGGGACTTCTGAAATAGTTACATCTTGGTGGTAGTTTATGTTTTCTTTTTCTTTTTCTTTTTTATTTTTTGAGACAGAGACTCGCTCTGTCGCCAGGCTGGAGTGCAGTGGCGCGATCGCGGCTCAGCGCAACTTCTGCCTCCCGGGTTCAAGCAATTCTCCTCCCTCAGTCTCCAGAGTAGCTGAGATTACTGGCACGCGCCACCACACCCGGCTGATTTTTGTATTTTTAGTAGAGATGGGGTTTCACCATGTTGGTCAGGCTGGTCTCGAATTCCTGACCTCGTGATCTGCCTGCTTTAGCCTCCCAAAGTGCTGGGATTACAGGTGTGAGACATCGCACCCGGCCGGTAGTTTATCTTAAAATTCCACTCACCTCTACTGTTTCCACTTGTCACTGTGCCATTTTGCTGACCCAGCTCTTATTTTCGGGAGCTTATCAGTTACTACCTAAAGAACCCTGAAAATGTGGCACATATACACCATGGAATACTATGCAGCCATAAAAAAGGATGAGTTCGTGTCCTTTGTAGGGACATGGATGCAGCACGAAACCATCATTCTCAGCAAACTATCGCAAGAACAGAAAACCAAACACCACGTGTTCTCACTCATAGGTGGGAACTGAACAATGAGATCACTTGGATACAGGAAGGGGAACATCACACACCAGGGCCTATTGTGGGGAGTGGGGATGGGGGAGGGGGAGGGATAGCATTAGGAGATATACTTAATGTAAATGATGAGTTAATGGGTGCAGCACACCAACATGGCACATGTATACCTATGTAACAAACCTGCACATTGTGCACATGTACCCTAGAACTTAAAGTATAATAATAATAATAAAATAAATAAATAAATAAAATAAAATAAAATAAAA
>NW_016810565.1:566896-575183 GCF_001698545.2 Rhinopithecus bieti
AAATAAAATAAAAAGAACCCTGAAGGCACCGCTCCAGGGCCACAGTGTCTTCCCTTCTCGATGTCTGCTCTGTTGGATGTTGCGAGGACTGCAGCATTAGAGTGGGAGTTTCTTTTTGGGAATTAATTTATCAGCAGCCGTCACATAAAACATGACAGTAAATGTTGAGTGACAACAAATGACTGAGTGTATTCCTGAACATGGCAAGTTGACAGACACACACGAGCTTATAAAGAAAGACAAAAAGCTGGACTCCCTGACTTTGTGACAACAGGCCCTAGGTCTCCATCTTAGAAGTAGGAGACAGATTTGGGGAGATATAACTTCCCCAAAAGGAAAGTACTGATCAATTTTTTAAATTCAACACAGCACTCTGAATTTTTTAGGGAAATAGGGAGATTACCATAGATGGAAGAGAAGCTGAATGCACGTTTTCTGCTGGAAGAAAAAGCTTGGGTCAACTGGACAACTTCTTGTTTTCATACTTAGCAAACCAAGTGGGTAGATCAAACCTTAGGCCTGAAAGAACTGCTATTATAATTAATGTTCTCATATTCATCTCTATATTTTTTTGTCATCAGAGGACATCTGACATCCACGGAGGGTTTCAGGTTGGTGAAAGAGTATTCCCAAACCCAAGACACAGACTTTTAAGGTTGTCATTATACAAAACTCGGAAGTCATCTGTAGTATCTTTGTTCTCTAAAGCACTGTTCCCAATCGTTTTACTGCTTCTCTTGACTATCAGCCATGTAACTTGTACTTTTTTTCCCACATGAATTATATAATTTTTCCAAGCTGATTTTTGCTGGGAGACTTCCTGTCCATCTCCAGTCTGTCTAAGACTCTTAATTTCTCATTCCTTCCTGATGGGATCTCTCAGTTTGTTCATCTGTGAATTTCATCAGTGTCCTCTCTACTCTCTCTTACAAATTATCAAGGCTGATGTTAAAAAAGACCAGATTTAATGTCAATCCCTTTCCATTAAACTAGCCAAGCAACTAATAAGCCACATTTGATTACATATCCAGAGCTGCATTACTGCCTTTTGAATTCAGGAGAGGAGAAGAGAAGGGTAGAAAGCTTTTGATGTTTTTTGATTAAAATCCGTTTAACTCTTGAAATGCCCAAACGGCACAAGGATTTCTTGATTAGGTCTCTGGTGTAAGGAACTGGCTCTCTGCAAAGCTGCATTAAATATGCTTCTTTCTAGGTGTTCATAGTGAGCTTTACACATTACTCTTAAAAACTGCAAAGGGGTCAGGCGCGGTAGCTCACGCCTGTAATCTCAGCACATTGGGAGACTAAGGCGGGCAGATCATATGAGGCCAGGAGTTTGAGACTAGCCTAGCCAACATGGCAAAACTCCGTCTCTACTAAAAATACAAAAGATTTAGCCAGCCATGGCGGCACACACCTGTAATTCCAGCTACCAGGGAGGCTGAGGCATGAGAATCACTTGAACCCAGGAAGCAGCACTGCAGTGAGCCAAGGCTACACCACTGCACTCCAGCCTGGGTATCGGCGTGAGACTCTGTCTCAAAACAACAAAAGAAAACCAAAAGAAACTAAAAAGGATTCAAGGGAATGGAACACAGTGAGGCAAGCGGTCATTTATGGCATGTCACAAGAGCCCCAGAATCAAGAAAAACTTCCCCACAGATCTATATAGTGCACCCTCCCCTCACCTGTTCTCAACTGTTCACATCATACTCTCATATACATAATAGAGGCAACGTTTTCTCTCCAGAAGGAGAGATAAGAGGGGTCAAGGGTTGGCAATGTCTTGTTTCTTAAAAGCTCACTCTAAGAAATACGCTTAAGTTTACAACGGAGAAGGCAGAGAAAAAAGAACCTGGAGTGGCAGGGCACAGGGCAGGTAAGAGTCCATACAGAAAAGGCCCCACGCAAGACTTCTCCAGTTCTTAGTATCCGTGGAATGAAGAAGGTGAATTGCAGAGGCACCGCCAGATCTCAGAGGGCAGCTCCCCAGAAGTACACTGTGGGGTGGCAACTCTTCATCTCCTGCAGTGTTTTCTGCCTCGATGGCTGCACCCAGACACCTAGACATCACCTTCAGCTGCTTCTTTCACTGGCCTCTTCAACCAATTACTTGGTCTTTTCTTTTTTTTAATCTCTCAGACTCATCTCTTTCTAAACCCTAAATCTCTCAAAATTCTTCTTTCTCTCCCTACAACTATGATAGTCTACTACTTCACATGTTTGTTTTGCTTTGTTTGACCGAATAGCCAAAAACCCTATGAGGCCTACTTGATAGCCCTCATATAACTTAACTGAAATCATGCTTCTGTCTATGTTTACACTATTTCAGCTGACATTCAGAAATGCAAACTCATTCACAGTAACAATGTGGATATTCCAAAAGCATAAACTTACTACCATTTTCTACATTTTGAGAGTAAACCACATATCATCTACCTTTCAGTGTTCACAGCTTTTTAGAAATTTTGTCATTTGTAAGATCTTACGAGGAGATATCTGTTCTCAATTCCAAAGTGAAAAGACTTAAAATCTTTAAATTTAATAATTCAAGTTTTCCAGAGCTGAAGGTAGGTACTTATTGATATCTATCCAATCATTAAGTGTCAAAATCATACAGTTGCTCCTGGGAGCCAGGTGAGACACTGGCTAACCTTGGAGGCAATGCAGGCAAGTCAAGACTTGCCCTAAACAGGTAGATTCTCATGAGGAAGAAAATTTAAATCAGGAAGAAAAAGCATCTGGTGTTCCAAGCTGAAGAGAATTCACCTAAATTCCCAGATAACAGTAAAACCCACACACATGAAATGCAGTAAGTCATTAACTTGAAAATTAATAGAAATACAATTGTCCATTGTCTTAAAGGGGAAAAAAAACTATTATAATAAAAACTTTCAAATACTAAAATACTACATACACACGCACATGCGTGCACACGTACACACACACACCCCCATTACACATACAAATAGCCACAAATTCAAGGTCATTTAAATGGCAGAGGTCATATAAGTCCCTCTAAGGACATGGGATGTATTCTTGATATTAAGATGATACTTCATCACAAAGACATGAGTGGCAGGAAATTGCCAGAGACTACCATCACATTATGTTGGGAGCAATTTTACATTACCTAGGACAATTTTCCCCTTTTCGGTTAAGGAAATAGCTTCAGAAACATCATGTAAGTTTCACAAGATCACAGGTTTAAGCTATGTCAGAGCCCAGGTCTACTTATTCTTAGACCAGAGATCCTGTCGTTATACCATTCTATTGTCCAGGGAGAATCAAGATCTGCTGATGACCAAGAACCATAAAAGAAAACACATTATCTTTCTAAGCAAAACCACTTGTAACTAAATCCATCTGATTACTCGCCAGGTACATGAACCATCTTTACCAGGTCTTTAGCATGTTGCCTAACAAACTGTGGTAAAGTGCATGAAAAGCTCAAGACAAAAATGTGGTTTCAATGTGATGAGTATTTTCAAAACCAGGGTCATAAACAATTGAGATATGTAACAAGTAAACCTTAGTACATAAAATAAGCAGATGGCTCTTTTATAGACACACTGAAATGGGTTAAGTAAATGATAACAAAAAATCTCCAAGAAGCTTCATTGCTTTTATTCTGCAACTCTCAAAACGCAGGCTGAAACAATGTACTTTTAATTCGATGGTTGGCCTCATCCTTCTTCAAGTTCTGGTTTCAGTAACTCCCAGAGACAACTCTTAACTGTTAATCCATTTTAAGTATATAGGTCAAACATCATTTCAATAATAAAATATCTAAACTCCAACCCATACGCCAGTTATTTTGTGTACCAACTATGATATAATCTTTTTGGTTGTAGAGTTTTAGAACTGAGAAGGAAGGACTTTTGACACCATGTAATTCAATAACAATATTATGTAAAAAAAAGAGCTAAGATTTCTGAAACAACTTTAATACAACAAAAAGCTTGGTAATCCTTTGGGATTAATATAGAGATAGTAGGAAGGTGTGCTGAATATCCTGTGTGTTAAATGCACATTGCTCTACATATTTCTATCTTGTTTGAAATACTGTGAGTACACGTCACTTTTAAAACTAAAATACAAAATTCAAAGCAAGGTTTTGCTACTTAATTTTCTTAAGATTTTAAGAATTAAAAAAAAAACACACTGGATAATCTGGTAGGAAAATTTCAGTAATATTACTATGAAAAAAACATTACTATATACAGAGGGTTCCCGCCTCCCCCCAACACTTGGACACACTGTCATTCATCCTCATAACATCCCATAACATAGAGTAGAAAATAAAAGGTGAGAAAAGATTAGGTCTTTATAACAGAGAATGACTCTAATTCAAAATTTTCAAAAACATGAAGACTTATAATAATATTTCCGTGACAAACAGACCCTTTAAGATTGTTTCTATATAGCTAAAGACACCGAGGCACAAAAAGATAAAAATTGGAAAGCAGAGGCAAAAAATCAGTACTAGCCTTAAATTTAAGACTGCAAATCCTGAACTTTATATCCTACGTAAAATTCCAAGAACTTCCTTTGCTGAAGGGAAAAATAAAAGGATGCATATGCCTTATTCACAACAGCTTGTGCAGACACATTATTAACATACCTATTGTTGTTTCGACAATTTCGGCAGTTAACACACTCCAGAGGGTCAATCTGAGGCACGGCCGTGTACATTCCACCACCCTGGACAGGAAGGAGGGTCAGAGAAAAAGAAAAGAAGAAGGAATGCTGAAGGTGCCCACAGACCAGTAGCCAAATAATCACAAATACACATAAGCCATGTCAACCATAAATGGGCACACGGTATATTCTAACCAAGTCCCAGAGCAATGCCATTGTGAATATCATTGACCCATATTCACAAAGGAGTGAATGAGAGTTCTGCACTATATTAAACTGTATTCCAAAAACTTCACTGCCAGGTTTTTCTACGTATTTCTGTAATAGACAAAAGCAAATAAATGAAGGGAAAGGTTTCGTCACTTCCCTTCAAATCTAGTGGGCTCAAAATACATTATACGTTATAGCCTCTGTTCATTTTTCCTTTCTCGGCAGTCAGGGAAGAATTTCATGTGATGCCAGTTGGAGAAACAGGGTGTAAAACCTGTGTGGATGATGTCACATGATAAACTCATCTTCATTTTCCTGTAATTATTTCGATGAGGTCTGTTCACTTGACAACGCTGAGTTTTAAAGCACGCTATATTTTTCCAGATGGAGAGGATCTGCGGCCAGCAATGACTTGGAGGGGGCGTGTTAATATTTGGATGTTGGTTTTGGCGGAACTGCCCAGCAATTAAGAAAAATGCCCAGATTAACACATACCTCATTGTAAAATGTTCACTTGACAGATAACGATAGCAAGGTTCTTCAAAATGAAGTTAAAAATCAAACTAGCCTGATAGTCACAGGCAGAATTCTGCTTTCAGAAGAAAAACAGAACTGAGTTTGATAAAAGGTGGGAGAGGCTGTCACACTGCACCCAAACCCAAAGCAGGCCTTCAAGGTTAGGAAAAGTTCAGGCAATTGTTTTTCCTAGAATACTTTCCATTTCCATTCATTTAATAACAGCAGCCAGAATCTAAGCAAACCAAAAGTGCTGAAAATTTCCTTCAGTGTTTCTGATCCAACCAGCAATAGGAACGATTAAGAACATATCAAGAGAAAAGAACTCTCCTATCCTATATTCCGTCTGAGGGCAAACCTGAAAGGCTCAGAAAATGAACTTCACAACCTGCAGGGTAACGTTGTGGGTTAGGGATTCTCTGAATCCCTAAACATGTTAAAGTTAGTGCAATGATTTTTAGGGTCACTAACACTGTTAAAATTTCTTCATTTCCCCCACCCAGAAAAGAAATCTAATAATTTAAAATCACAGATAACTTCTGACATTGTACACCAAATGGGGCGCCTATTATTTCAATAGAAATTCACTGTTCAAAAATCCCAAGGTTCTGTGTTCAAACACTGAAGAAAACATTGGCCTTATTTTTTCTCCTTATGGAAACAGTGTGTGCTATTCAAACGTTACTACTCTCTCCTTCAGTTTTCTTGGACAATCGTAGTAGTTTGGACTAGGAATGGTGACCAAAGACGTTCAGAAGTCTGAATACATGCTGTATCTTTCCACACACAACAATGAAATCATTATTCTCTTTTAGTAGTGAGATGCATTAAAGCAAATTAATATTTCTTCCACAACATACAAAAGCCAGGTCACACAAAAGCCATTCAATTTCTAGCTTTAAAATATGAGTACATATTAGTTTTGTTCTCCAAATAGATTTTAACAAATCTTTAATAAACTGAAGATGGGGAAAGAAAACCTCTAAGCTTCTTCAAATCGCAGCACGCTGTGGGTCACGGTAAATTTATTTGTAATCAGAACAATGCCAAAAACTGAGTGCTTAATTCGATCAATTAAACACGGTATCTATTTGATCAAAAGTAATATAGATGTGCATCCAAACAATGTCATAAATCAAACTTTCTAGTGCAGAGAACCCCAGCTAAGTCTAAAATATGCTAGTCATTCTACTCCCATTTCGAAAATTAAACGGTATCAACTAGTCATCTCTGAAATAAGGTTGTCTTAAGGGATTATCACTCTTTGTGGCTAAAGAATACTAACATTGTAAAATGTGAAAAGCTTACCAGCCACAACAACAAAACATATTGGGCAAAAACCAACAAAAGAAGCCCATGAAAGGTCAGAAGTCACAACCCGGTGGCCTGCAGAGATGTCTGGGATGGCCTACATATGTTTTCATATTTGAATTAGGTGCCAGCATGTACAAATCGGTCAATTTCACCTGGATTTACAGAGGTTTTGAAAAATCAGAAAATGTGGCAACACTGGGCCCTCAGCCCATGACAACTGTAAGTGTCAAACTGCAGCTGCTTCCCGAAGACACAGTCTGTGCTCTCCAGGTGGGCATCACCTCCAACGCTACCATCTCACTCCCACAATGTCCTGATCTGCCTGCCTCTTCTCGGCATTTGCATTTTCAAGACCGTGCTCTCAATAAATCAAATTTAAAGTTATTTGGTCTTGTCTATGTCCAGTGGTATTTCCATTTCATCTAAAGAACAACTTCCAGTCTGTTCATTGCTGGTATTCCACTTTCAGTGTTTAGTAATTTTAAAATGAAACTAAACTGATGAATATAACTATTACCTGGCAATAGGAAACAACTTACAAAGACTACTCGGGATCAAAGGGCTGCCAGTGATCGATGCTGTTTCCATTCAAGGGAACCTGTGAGGTTTCTCTATTGAACAAAGCCCAGCATGCTGTCCTTGTTCTGGCACTTGGCACCCTGAGGGACAGAGGGGTTTTTATTTATATAGTTAGGTCTCTTACATTCACTAGATGATGAGGATGTTCGAAATCCACATGTGTCCTGGTTAGAGAGTTGGTGTGTCCAGAGTAAAGCCCTCCATTTAGGCTCCCATTCACAATTCCATTGACTCCGTTGGGGACCTTATGGTGAAGGTGGGAATAGCCACTGCTGAGACCACCATTGGTTAGGAAGCCTCCGTGAACGTTTCCATTTATCTGACTTGCTCCCGAGAGACTGGTGTATTCCACCATCTGCCCATTCATATCTGATCCTTGGTAGAGATATCCTGGTGGGTCGTATTCTGTTAAAAGAGAACAAAAAAGCCACACACACACACACACACACACACACACACACACGCACACACACACAAAATAAGACATTGTCCTAAAAAGGACAATCTTCTTCCTGAGAAGGTCTTACTGATAAAACCCCTAAGAGACTACAAATAGACTAAAATAAAATACATTTGAAAAATGTTCACTTAAAGCCTACTTGTAAGACATACTTTAATAAAGTTACTGCTATTATTTTCCATAGAGTGTAGAGATAGCTGTGAACTCTGAGTTAATTATGATTCTGTTAACGGGAAGAAAAATTACCTAGGAAGAAATTACTCAAAAGAGAATGAATATATTGGGCAAGCCAGACTATCAGAGTACTGGCAACACTAGGAAAAAGTGCTTAAACTCCTAGATATTATACTTCAAAGTGCTGGAAAAAACGGCATAAAATGACAACAAAAGACTAGCTTTAGGTGGGGTATTTCCAGTAGCAATAAACAACTATGTTCAGTAAAAGGATGGAGCTGTACATACAGTCACTGACCATTCATACAGCTGCTTAGTCATTATAACCCATTTGGAAGGTGTGGGGTACCAAAGGCAAAAAGTGATTCTATTTCCTTTTCTTTTTTTTTTTTT
>NW_016810565.1:578669-619916 GCF_001698545.2 Rhinopithecus bieti
GCGCCCGGCCTTTTTTTTTTTTTTTGAGATGGAGTTTCGCTTTTGTTGCCCAGGCTGGAGTGCAATGGCATGATCTTGGCTCACTGCAACCTCTGCCTCCCGGGTTCAAGCAATTCTCCTGTTTCAGCCTCCCGAGTAGCTGGCACGTGCCACCATGCCCAGCTAATTTTTTGTATTTTTAGTAGAGACAGGGTTTCACTGTGCTAGCCAGGCTGGTCTCGATCTCCTGACCTCGTGATCCGCCCGCCTTGGCCTCCCAAAGTGCTATGATTACAGGCGTGGGCCACTGCGCCTGGCCTTCGATTTTCTTCTATTAAAAGCATATAAATGACTGTCTCAAAACTCTGATTTCCAGAGGCACATCTACCAGATATACGTAGAAAAAGTAAAATATCTCTTAGAAACTAAAGTGTCCAAACTGTACAGGATTTGTTGTTGGAGCTTGGATAAAATCTTCGAAGGCAGGAGAGCTCGCCAAGCCTGGATTAGGTGTCCCTCCTTTCCTTAGCTGCCCACATTACTGTGCACTCTTGCCCAGGTGTGTCATCTCCGTACACCTGCTTGTGGTCTCCACTAAACTATAAACTTTGAGAGGGCAGACGTGGTGTTTATTTTATTTACCATTACATCTCCACTGTCCAGAACAGTGCCTGGTATACAGAAGACAATGATTATCTTTTGAATAAATGACTGAATGAACACCATCATGAGAATCCATTTTTAAACATATCAGATCACAAAGTAGGATGACTTTAATCCGATTAATACAGCTCAGATGACCAGATTAATATTTCTCTTTTAATGATTCAACATGCACTCACACAGTTAAAGGCAATGGCATTAAAACCACTTAGAACATCAAATGATCACCATCCCTTTCAGCCTGATGCAGCCACCATCTCTCCCCCTATCTCTTGGACGGTACCATTCAATACAGAGTACTTTCTTCCCCCGGAACCGGTAACTAAAAGGGGAGCATGCGTGAGAACTGGCTAACAGCCACTGGAAGTGCCTGCTGGGGTCGTCCCTCACTTTTCTTTCATTTCCTTATTCTGGAGCCAAAGGGAAAATCAAAAAACTTCCTCCCACCAAAGACTAAACTCTCTGCTTGATTTGATGATCCTATTTTGTAATAGCTGAGATAATACAAAAAGTAGGAGAGTGAGGTGAAGAGAACTGAAGGAAGAGAAAAGAGAAAGGGGGTTCTAGGTTATTTCACTGTTATTTCAAAGCAGAGCCATCGCCGACGTTCAAACACATGTATTCCTAGATACACTCCAGGAAGAGGATGCCACGCTGGAGCAGTCTTGAGTCCATCAGGCACAGAAATAGGGCTGCATTATCCTCATTGGTTACGTGTCACTCAGGGACAGTGACTTAGAGAAGTTTTCACTACCTGTTTTCCATCATGGCTTTTCTATTCCCTGTTGGCAAGCTCTGTACCAGTGTAAAGGTGTTCCTACAGCAATTCCAGAGCTCAGGCTCCTCTTTGGTGGTCCAACAAAGCTGGAGTTTCCCAGCAATAAGTCAGCTATTTACTTAGAGACCTGCTTAGTTTTGGCTTTGGTGTTTATGTCTGCTGGGCAATTTAATTTGATGCTCCACTTACTCTGGCTGACAGCTAGGACAGTTTTAAAGTCATCTCCTCTGAATGAAGAGTATCTCATGTGCTTCATACCATGACACTAATACACACCAGTGTTAGAAATCAATATTTATTCTGACAATATTTGTTCACCCATCTTTAGAAAAAGAGAAGGAAATACTTATGAGTGACTTACTTTGTATGGTATTCTGCTGGCGATTCTTCCACAGGCACATTGCAATGAAAACCATCAGAATGAGGACCATGACGCCCAGCACACAGCCAACGATCAGATATAACATGTCACTGCTTCTGGCAGGGCCGGTTGCAGGCCCCACATTTCCTCCACTTCCCGAAGAATTTGGAGGGGTACTCAAGTCTTTGACAGGATATTCAGAAGCTCCAGGAACACGTTTCACTAGTTGAGATATGAAGGAAAACATGATGTCAGAGTGAATACAGACTCCATGCAATGGTTTACTCTCTGAAGGCGGTCTGGTTAGGAATGCAAGCCAGTCTGTTTACTCTTGTTACTGAGATGATCTGACCACCAGTGAGTCACAAAGAGGGCTCCAAAGTTTAAAAACCTGACGTGCCAAAGTTTTAGTCCACAAACTTTAGAGAAATCCTAAGAGCAGAGAAACATATGCACTTGGTCTAATCCAAACTGCTATATGATTATCTGCTTAACTGTACTTGGAGAAGACTCCCAAATAGTTGAAATGAAAGTGTTACCACTTAGGCCGGGCACGGTGGCTCACGCCTGTAATCCCAGCACTTTGGGAGGCCGAGGCGAGCAACTGTCTGAGCTCAGGAGTTCACGACCGGCCTGAGCAACACGGTGAAACCCTGTGTCTACTAAAAATACAAAAATTAGCCGGGCATGGCTGCGGGTGCCTGTAATCCCAGCTACTGGGGAGGCTGAGGCAGGAGAACTGCTTGAAACCGGGAGGCAGAAGTTGCAGTGAGCCAAGATCGTGCCACTGCACTCCAACCTGGGCGACAGAGCGAGACTCCATCTCAAAGAAAAAAAAAAGTATTTCCACTTATGGATGGAACACAAACTCCTTTCTGTCAGATATATTTTGAGCTAAACAAGACTCAGAATTACGTATTTTATGCTTCTACCATGTATATAAAAATCACTACCAATAACAGAAATTATGGCTTTGGGTTACTAGAACAATGACATTCCAAAATCTCACACACAGTATTAAGCATTCCCAAAACAAAGCCTTTGGAGCCCATGTAGGTGCAGTGCTCTTACCCGGTTCATCAGTATTCTGGGTAATAGCAATAACAAAAACTAATAACAGGTGGGACTCAAACCTCATTCTCTCATCCCCAAATCGTATGGTCTTAAGTCTCTACATGTCACAGAAAAGCAGCAGAGCAAAGTGGTTGGCAGCCAGTCTCCGGAAGCACACAGCCTATGTTCATACCTCACCTCCACCTATCATTAGCTGTATGACTTTTACCTCCAAAACCTCAGTTTTTATTTATTTTTTATTTTTTTTTTTTTGAGACAAAGTCTCGCCCTGTTGCCCAGGCTGGAGTGCAATGGCATGATCTCGGCTCACGGCAGCCTCTGTCTCCCAGGTTCTAGCGATTCTCCCGCCTCAGCCTCCCAGGTAGCTGGGATTACAGGCACATGCCACCACACCTGGATTTTTTTTATATTTTTAATAGAGACAAGTTTTCACCATATTGGCCAGGGTGGTCTCAAACTCCTGACCTCAAGTGGTCTACCCACTTTGGCCTCTCAAAGTGCTAGGATTACAGGCATAAGCCACTGTGCCCAGCCAGTTTTTACATTTTGAAACGGGGATATTAATAAGAGCTTTATCAATTATCTAGTGGTAATGAAGGGTAAACGAATTAAGCCATGGAAAGCACTTAGAGCCTGGCTCAGGGTGGTGGTCAATCGGTTCTGCTGTTATTATTGGTTATTATACTGAATTTCCTGTTACGGTGCCAACAAACCACAGAAGCAAAGCAGCTTTTTAAAAATCTACTCAGCTAAACAGACACAGATGAGAAAAAATGCTCATCATCACACTGCTCATTAGAGAAATGCAAATCAAAACCACAGTGAGACACCATCTCACACCAGTTACAATGGTGAGCATTAAAAAGTCAGGAAACAACAGGTGCTGGAGAGAATGTGGAGAAATAGGAACACTTTTACACTGTTGGTGGGAGTGTAAACTGGTTCAACCATTGTGGAAGACAGTGTGGCAATTCCTCAAGGATCTAGAAACAGAAATACCATTTGACCCAGCAATCCCATTACTGAGTATATATCCAAAGGATTATAAAGCATGCTACTATAAAGACACATGCACACGTATGTTTATTGTGGTACTATTCACAATAGCAAAGACTTGGAACCAACCCAAATGTCCATCAATGACAGACTGGATTAAGAAAATGTGGCACATATACACCATGGAATACTATGCAGCCATAAAAAAGGATGAGTTCATGTCCTTTGTAGCATCATGGATGAAGCTGGAAACCATCATTCTGAGCAAAACCAAACACCGCATGTTCTCACTCACAGGTGGGAATTGAACAATGAGAACCCTTGGACACAGGGCGGGGAACATCACACACGGGCTTGTCATGAGGTGGGGGTATGGGGGAGGGATAGCATTAGGTGAAATACCTAATGTAAATGATGAGTTAATGGGTGCAGCACACCAACATGGCACATGTACACATATGTAACAAACTTGCACATTGTGCACACGTACCCTAGAACTTAAAGTATAATAAAAAAAAAAAGGAAAAACCAGGAAAAAAATAAAAAATAAAAATCTACTTGGCTGGGCGCAGTGGCTCATGCCTGTAATCCCAGCACTTTGGGAGGCGGAGCTGGGCAGATAATGAGGTCAGGAGATCGAGACCATCCTGGCTAACACGGTGAAACCCTGTCTCTCCTAATAATACAAAAAATTAACCAGGCTTGGTAGCACGTGCCTGTAGTCCCAGCTACTCGGGAGGCTGAGGCAGGAGAATCACCTGAACCCAGGAGACAGAGATTGCAGTGAGCCGAGATCACGCCACTGCACTCCAGCCTGGGTGACTCCATCTCAAAAAAAAAAAAAAAATCTATTCAACAAACGACATTAAATTGGGGTTCAATTTTCTAGCAGCATCAACCACACCAAACAGAGCTGGGAATGAGAAAAGAAGTCATCTTTCAAGAGAAGGTGTTCTCTCTTATTGAAAGCTGGATGAATACTTGGCAGAGATGCTAAAGGAAATTTCTACTTGAGGTGGTATGTTAGATTATACAATTCTATGTCCTGGCCGACCCTAAAGAAAACAAAAGAGTTTCTGAGGCACAATGGATGTTCCATATCATATATTAAAGATCATGATTACTCATAGGGAAGTCGGTCAGGTTTAATCACTCTTTATTTATTCTTAATTCATTTGTAACTCTATCAAGCTTCATGATCTGGTTTCCAACCCCTTGCTAAAGTTAGAAACTGAGGACAGATGGCTTGCATTGAAGGGTGAGTGAGATCCATTAACACTGATAGGAAGAGACAGCTAACAGCCTGAAATAAGAAAGGTGAGATGAAAAACAGAGAGAGAAACCAAAGAACTAAAAGAAACATCGCAGCAGTCTCTGATCTTCAGTGGGAAGGGAAACAGCCAGCCTTCAGCGCCTCTGTCATCCCTGAAAACCTTCCTCAATTACTCAACATAAAACCATCATTGTTCACAAGAACCTAGAGGCATTTTTTAAAGGTTGAAGTATACATGAGATCTTCCATCTAAACAGGCTGGGAATTATGTAATATATAATTACCTAAAAGTCATTCAACATGAATAGTTAACATTTCAAAGAAGTTTTTTGTTTTTCACTGATCTGAAAGTCTGTAGGTAGAACCTTCTCATTCCCTACTGATGTCAGAAAATGAGGCATACTATTGTAATCACAGCTATACTATTATACTACTATAAATAACAGTTACAATGTTTTATGTTTCATCTGGCTAGATTCTTAAATGTCCTGGGGACAGAGATGATAAATTTCATTTTTATTCAACTTTACTCCAAGTATCCCACGAACACATCACAGTGTCTGGTACAAAAAGGCACTCAAATATATGCTAAACAAATGAAATTCAAGGTAAGTCTAAAGCTATGTGGATATATGTTTAAGTGTGGACTTAAGATGTGAGTATTGCAGCAGAGACACACATGATTTAGAATTTAAAAGCTAGAACTAAGCCTTGGCTTATCATTCAATCTTTTGGAGCCTCCATTTCCTCATTTTTTAAAATCTACTTTTCATGTCCTCATTTTTAAAAAGGAATAATAAGATCACCTGTAGAGGCACTGATGGCTGCCCAGCTCACTCAACAGCCTTCTTTACCAAGTTATCAGAGCTCCAATTTTGTTTGGGTGTCTACCGCAACCCCACAGAACTCTGGGATAAGTCTGGTCGATGGTTTGGGGGCAGTGTGTGGCTGAATTGTGACTAATGAGACTTGTGGGAAGATCTAGTAGAGGCCTTTGGGGGAAATCTTCCTTGTTCTTGAAAACAAACACTGTCAAACATTATAACACCTTAAAGGTGATGCCCAGAACTGTGGCGAGCTAACAGCAGTGCTAGTCTTAGGGTCAAGCTGGCAACGGGAACATGGCAAACAGGAAAGACAGAAAACAATGAACATTTTTATTTTTTGAGACAAGGTCTCACTCTCTTGCCCAAACTGGAGTGCAGTGGCCCGATCTTGGCTCACTGCCACCTCTATCTTCCAGGCTCAAGCGATTCTCCTGCCTCAGCCTCCTGAATTAAACAACCTTGGAATTAGTTACCTACTTCTGGGCTGCTTATTTTTGGGATAACACATTTCCTCACTGTTGAAGCCTACTGAGAGGAGATTTTTGTGTTCCTTGCAGTTGACAGTATCCTCAAAGTTGTTGTGAAGATTAACTGAGACTGTGGACAAGAGTGTTTTTGCTCGTAAACATCTACATGAGCTATTTCTATTATTCCCCTATGGTGTCTTCTCTTCTTAAAGATAGCAACACTCTTGACAGTGAATCTACCTATGCAGGCAGAGTTGAGAATGTTCAATTTAGAATTAGCAACTGCTAATTCTAAACTTTACTACACTTAATTAAACAAGTAGATAGAAGTTACATTATCTGTCACCCAAGAAACCACTTTAAACATATGTTGCACTTCTTAATATTCTTAAGCTTTTGTTAGTATTCTCATTTTCACAGCAATCTAGAAAGTAGTCAACAAATATTTCTATCATCTTTGTAAAGAAAAAAGGAAGGGTTCATGACCAGCCTGGGCAACACAGTGAGACGCCGTCTCTAAAAAACATAAAATAAAATAAAAATAAAGAAAAGGGAAGGGAGGTGATTTACTTAAGAGTCACACAGAAATTAATGAGCAGGATTAATGATTATGTAAACTATTTTTTAGACAAGTATTCGAGCCCATTTGTTTGGACAGTGTAAGTGTATGCACCTAGAAAATGGTCCAAAGCAGAAATTTCCTTAGGCAAATATATCAATAGTCATGGCTGGGTGTGGTGGCTCATGCCTGTAATCCCAGCAGTTTGGGAAGCCCAGGTGGGTGGATCACCTGAGGCCAGGAGTTCGAGACCAGCTTGGCCAACATGGTGAAACCCCATCTCTACTAAAATTATAAAAATTAGCTGGGCGTGGTGGTGCGCACCTGCAGTCCCAGCTACTTGGTAGGCTGAGGCAGGAGAATCGCTTGAACCCAGGAGGCGGAGGTTGCAGCAAGCTGAGATTGTACCACTGCACTCTAGCCTGGGCGACAGAGTGGGACCGTGTCTCAAAACAAAACAAAAGCCAGAATATATCGATAGTCAGAAGCAGTAATCCAGGGTTGGAATTCTATCACTGTCCAGGGAAAAAGCAAAACTCCTCCCACCTTTAGTCTCGCAGATCATCACATTGCTAAATTCACTTTCTCCTCCTTCGTTGAAGCATTGCATTTTAATGTCATAGGAGGTTTCTGGCTGCAGGTGGCCAATCATGTGCCACTGCTTTGAACCTAAAAGGAAAAATAAAAGGCTTTACACATCATACAGCCTAAATGATAGTATCAGTATAATTAGTTAATGTTTTCAGGATGAGGCTGGAGCAGCATCCACCACCATCTAGTAGTTTGTGCAATAAAAATGTCCTTAACAGTAAGTATCTGACTAATGCACCACAGATAAACAGCATTTCTACTACATGACATGAAAAAAAGGTAAAGAGAAGTGATAAGCTGACTTAAAACTATATCTGTGTGTTGGCAATAATACTTGTTTCACTAAAAATAATTAGTGGGGAGTCTTTCATAAAATACATGTTAATTTTATGCATAGGAAAGAAACCTCAAGTCCTTTCATCCCCATCTTAACCCAGCAACTCAATCCGCTATGTTCCTGCACCAAAAAGCAACAGTACATTGGGAACCAGCAAATGGTGCACTACCCAGAGCAACTGACCAGTTACAAGAATGGCCCGAGCAAAGCTCTCAATTCCATTGTCATGGATGCAACATGAACTGACATATGACCAAATGCCTGAATAAACTGCTGAGAATCATCAAAAAGCAAAATCTACTATGAGAAACTCTTAGCCACCACCTACTCCTGCTTTGAGTCAAGATCTCCAAACCACACAAGTATCTCTAATAGAATGATTCTGTTATCCGTGGCACACAGCCAACATTTCATTTAGAAACACTCCTAAACTGAACACTCCAGTAGAAATCACTCTTCATTTTGACTTCCATGGACCAGTGACAATCTTTCATAAGCAGGGACACTTTTGCCAGATTAAATTAACTCTTCAAGCACCCTTAATCCCTTGTAGAAATATCTCTTCAGACTGTCTCCACTGTTTCTTAGAAACTCAAGCATACCCCCGACTGATTTAAGAATTAATTAAAGGGGGAGAAAAAAAGCAAAACAAAACCACACATGCAAGTTAAATCTACTTGGCTGACAGGACCAATATCACCAGACTCCTTTCTAACTCAACACAGACAAAAATATTTCAATCTGGAAGTACAAGCCTCTTTCCAGGTCAACAGTACAACACCTTTCACTTGTACAGACCCATGGTTTCCAAGGAAGAAAATCTGCTTGTTTTAGGATCGTCTCTGAAAGGCTCAAAAGTGAGGAGTTCTATGCCCCATTTACAAATGTAAAAAGGATCCCCAAAACATACTGACTCAAAACTGGTTGAAAATGGAATAGATCTGCCTCTAAAATCCAAAGGCTTTCCAAAAAACTTCTTTTTTTCTCTAGCCTTGGGTCTTTCCCAACCTGGCCCTACACTCACCTACACTACAAACATTCTCTTGAATAATTACTACAATAGATTTGAAGTTTTCCTTTCATAGTGTTCATAAAAATGGAATTAAACTAGGCTTTGGATATGTTACTAATAAGAGAAAAATCGTTAAAATGATACATGTCTTGTTAGATTAATATTCCATTGGTATAGTTATTCTTCCACTGGCTAAAATTACAGGAAATATCAGCAAAGAGAAAGAATTTTACTGACCATTGATGAATAAGACAACTAAGTACATCATTAGGTTTAAAACCGACCAACCAGTACATATCCTTGGATTAACAGACAATTATTTTCCCAAAGGATATTTTAGAAAACGTAAGGATTTACCTCAGAGAGAAACCAAAGCACAGACTTAAAGATCAGAATGACTGATACTTTATTTGGAATTGACTTAACTTTAAAAGTTAAAAATATTCAACACCAAAACACTGGTGTGCTGGAAACATTTATAGTTTATCTACATGTGGAATCTAATTCAGAAAACAGGATAGCTTAATTGTCCTTCTCTTACTGTATTTTTTTACAATTTGACTTTTAATTTTGTTTTCAAAAGTTTAAATGTTGGGTCAATTCACAGAAGTAATCTAAAACTTAAAAAAAAAAAAACTTTAAGTACAAAGGATGAATACTTTTGTTCCTGCTTTTTGGAGAACACACCAATAGTTTCCAACTGCCACAAAAAGAATTTCAAATGCATAAACTTGAAAATATAGAATAAGCAAATTATACAGCATAGTGAAGTCCACTTAAACATCTAACTGCTCAGTATATTACATTTATAAACAAGTGCTCTGTGAACCTAAGGCAAAACTCACATTTGCAGACACTACTAGATATAAAAGCTTCTTTAAATAATTTCCAAGTTCCATGCTCAATATGCATATTTCAGAAGTTTGTAAAAGCTCAAAGATTTGACTAGAGAATATAGTTTTAAAACTGTTTATTAGTGAATATTTCTAGAACATAGAACCAAGAAGGGTGATGATGAGAGAGAGAAAAACAGAGAGACAGAGACAGATACTCATTTTATTTAGAACTATTTTATGGCAAATGTTTAGCCTCTGTCAAAAAATTTTAAAAATAAAATTCTGACATCCCCACTGCCCTAAAGTCAATGAAATAAAAGGAAGACCTAGACAGGCCCAAAATGGAGAACAATCACTATTAGGTTGGTGCAAAAGTAATTGCAGTCTTTGTCATTAAAAGTAATGGCAAAGACCGCAATTACTTTTTACTTTTGCACCAACCTAAATATTACCCTTCCTTTTCTTTTTTAAAATAGCCTTTTTACTGATGTAAAGTATGCATACAGAAAAGTCCACATAACTGTACCGCTCAATGAATGTTCACAAACTGGACATGCCCATGGCACCCATACCTAACTCAACAAAGAGAACACAGGAAAGCCCCCACCCCAAACATCCCCTCATGCCCCTTCCAGGCTCGCCCCTTCCAGGCTCTTCTTTCCTGTGAGACAGCTACTATGGTGAGTCCTAAGAGCACAGAATAGTTTTGCCACTAAAAGTTATGGCAGAAAAGAAACAATCATTCCCTCATTCAAAAAATATTTACTGAGCACCTACTATGTGCCAAGCATTAAGAATTGGATCATAAATTTCTCATTATAGTACAAAGTCATTCCACTGGATAAATATGAAAAGGACTGCTACAATATTTTAAGAAATGTGATCCAGCATAGTTAAAGTGATTTATTAGAACACAAACTATATGCAGTATTTGATGTCAAGAAGTCATATGGAAAACAACCTTGGCCTATGGCAATTTTCTGACATAATTCACTAGGACATTTCTTATTTCAAAGAATCAGAATCTTGAAGTGAAAAAAAGAACTTGGAAGAAGACTTCCTCCAATATCAAGAATCCCTTCCAAGATATCACTGAGAAGTGGGCATTCAGCTTCTGCTGAGCACTTCCAGCATTAAGGAGTTGACGACTTTGTGCGGGAACCTATGTTAGGAATGCTATGTTAGAAAGTTCTTTCTTACACTGCTTTCTTGCAACTTCCCCTCCCCCAACTGACTCAGCTCCTCTTCCACATAACAGTCCTTAAATACTTGAAGGCAGCGATCAGGTTGCTTCTGCTAGACTTTTTCAACCTGAATATTGTTCGACATTCCCTTGTTCTTTTTGGACTCCATTCATACATTAATTCTTTTTTTTTTTTTTTTTTTTTTGAGACGGAGTCTGGCTGTGTCGCCCAGGCTGGAGTGCAGTGGCACGATCTCGGCTCACTGCAAGCTCTGCCTCCCGGGTTCCTGCCATTCTCCCGCCTCAGCCTCCGAGTACTGGGACCACAGGCGCCGCCACCACGCCCAGCTAATTTTTTGTATTTTTAGTAGAGACAGGGTTTCACTGTGTTACCCAGGATGGTCTCGATCTCCTGACCTCTTGATCCTCCCGCCTCGGCCTCCCAAAGTGCTGGGATTACAGGCTTGAGCCACCGCGCCCGGCCCATACATTAATTCAATACTGGCCACCTCACCATTGTAGGCTCTGGAGACATAGCAGTGGGAGAAAAGGTCCCGTGCTCACCAGGGAGTTAACATCTAGTAGAGGAGACAGACTTTAAGCAAACAGTTTCAAATACACACACACACACACACAAACCATGTACTTAAACTTTGATAACTGCTATGAAATAAACATAAAGGGTATGGTTAGAAACTACAGCAAGGTACCTTCTCATGTAAATGAGAGGAAGTTACCTGAGAGGAAGTTACGGGGAAGATCCGACTCCCCATAACTTGACTGTCAAACATTTTGAAAAGTGGGACAATTTTTCTGTGCATACAACTAGGTAAAGGCAACAGGAACTACCCTGTGCCAAGGTCCTGAGGCAAAAATGTCTCAGTGCACACAAGGAAACTGAAAGAAGGGCCAGAAAGGGGGAGGTGCAAGAGACGTGGTGTAGACAGGGGCCAGCCAGGTCAGGTGGAGCCTTCAGGCCATAGGCAAAATTGTAGATTCTATTTAAACGCAGTTAAAAAAGCAGTTTCAACACCCTTCACCATCTTCTTAGCTGTTTTCTTTCTTTTCTACATGCATTCCAATTTCTCAGCATCTCTACAAGCGAGCAAGACGCTTAAGACTTGATCTTTCTAGGACAGACTCCAGTGAAAATGAGTGAGATATTATTTTTTAAAAGTAGCTAAACATTGCAATGGATTTTTAAACTCAGGTCACTGTTCATTTAAATGAAATAGAAATCAAAATGTTCTTTCAGATGAACTACTACTGATTAATCATATTTCCCCCAAATGTTTGTACAAGTTTCTGCAACCAAAATATAAGGTGCTGCATATATTAAATGGGAAAAGGTGGCTTTCTTTGGGACAAATTCAACAGCAATAACACATACACCATTCCACTTTGTACTGTCTTAACTTGGGATGATGCATTTTATATTCATAAACCTTCTTTCTCCAAAGCGCCTTTACAGGGACTCCAGTAGGCCAGGTGGACTTACCTTCTACAACATCCCTCTTGTAATCACTGTCATTGTCACTATCTGTTGGTCGGTAATAGATGTAAAATCCTTGAATGGGAGTGTTGTTGTTACTTGATGGAATGTACTAAAAAATAGAAGCAAAGACTTGTCAAAGAGAAAAACAAATATAACTTTCTCATTCATTAAGGTTTCTTTATCTACTTGGTCACATTTTTCTAGTTTCGTTTTGCAAACATACCAATAATGGCCATTTTAATTTACTTCAAAGGTATTAAAAGCATTTAGCTTATTGCAAAGTTAAACAGAAATAAGGCAGTACATTTTCCTGGGTTCAAAAGCATAAAAGCACATTTGGTTCAAAATGAATAAATCACGATGGCAATTAAGTTAACAACATTTGGATAAGAGCTGAGGAAACAATTTTCCTTTTAACCCTGCCCCTCCTCAAAATATGTGCTCTTATTTAGACAAATATTGGTGCCCTTGCATGTCCCCTCAATTAAAGTTCAAAATTTGCTGTTTACTGTATTGTCATGAGAATATTAAATTGACTGTTAACATGACCAAACCAGAAGATCTCATTCCAGAAGATGTTTACTGACCGTCCACTTTAGCATGATCTGAGTATCGCTGACAGCCTCTGTGTACGCAATGTGGGGTCCAGTTACCGGACGGTTGGAAAAGCGACTGGGGAACCCAGCCACCTGATAAGGGCGAGATGCTGAACTCCGAAAACTCTCACCATAATGGTTGATGGCAATGACCCTAAATTTGTATGTTGAACCTTTGAGGGAAAACAAAAACAAACAAACAACAACAACAACAAAACATAACTAAGAAAAGCTGTAATAAGACAACGAAAGGCAGAATAGTCAAAATATGGCAACTGTGCTTAAGTACCTATCTATAAAGTATCTAAAGCCCGTACGGTAAATAGATGTCAACCCAATTGACAATTTCAATCAACTGGGAGTGGCTGCTCCATGCATTGTGTTCAAGATCCCAAGACCTTCTTAGGAGTCACCAAGAAAGAGGGTTGCAAAACATGAATGACATCTCAGGGAAGAAGCAGGTAGAGAATAGGAAAGAGGACATGTGCTCTTTTCACCATCCTGTTCTAAGTCCTACCCGTCAATGACAGTGCTAGTTGAACTACCTGTCCCCAAAACTAGGTTCTTTTCACTTTAAAAGAAACACCTGAAGCATGGTTTAATCCGGTGAATACACTCATAAAGAGGCACTGTGTGGGCGGCCGCAGATGTCACTCTGGCTTCACTGTTAACAGGGTAAGAGGGAGCAGATTTAACTACTGGAGAAGGAATTATTTGAATTAGATATTAAGAACTTAAAAAAATGCTGAGGACTGTGAATTTCTGAAAATCTGAACCTAAAGAATAAATTAAAATCCTAAAGCAAGTTTCCCGATAGCTCAAAAATAATTACTGAGCTT
Organism: Rhinopithecus bieti; assembly: GCF_001698545.2. Classification (NCBI taxonomy): domain Eukaryota; kingdom Metazoa; phylum Chordata; class Mammalia; order Primates; family Cercopithecidae; genus Rhinopithecus; species Rhinopithecus bieti. The sequence goes on from NW_016810565.1 coordinate 592,536, forward strand.
CTGAAGACAGTGTTTTCAATCTATGGAATGTTTCTTAGCTTCACCTACATTTAAAACTGATGCTTCTCCCAACTATACCTACATGACCCTATGCTGCGCATGGTGCTTGTTTTAATAGCCATAGGCATTTGCTGCTAACGTACATTTAAAAATCCAGAAAAAAATTGCCATGAAACCTAAACAAATGAAAGTACAGAAAGTTGATTTATGCTTTTCGTCTTTTATGGTTTAATTTCTCTCATATAGCCTCAAGATTCTTGTGGGGAGGGGAGGGTTCCTCTGCTGAAACAAAACTTAAAGAACAAACACATGTTCATCACTGACTCATGTCCATAACACGAAGCACTGAGTATTACAACCGTGCTGAAATTCAGCAGATCAAGTAATTTTCGTCAAATAACAAGCAATTTTCCTCTCAAAGTATTCAGTCATAGCAAAACACACACACATATAAGATGTACACCACAGTATTTCTAACTCCCAATAAACAGAAATACTCTAAAGCTCAGAAATAAAGAATAGTTAAGTGGATTATGGTATATTTATTTATACGAAAGGTAAATCTCTACTAAAAGTTGAGTTTGTGAAGAATTTTTAATGATACAGGAAAACATATATGATAAAATATGGGGAACATGGGATAACAAAACAATATTTATGGCATGATGCTGCGGTGGCTCATGCCTATAATCGCAGCACTTTGGGAGGCTGAGGCGGGCAGATCACCTGAGGTCAGGAGTTCGAGACCAGCCTGACTAGCACAGTGACACCCCATCTCTACTAAAAATACAAAAATTAGCTGGGCGTAGTGGCAGGCGCCTGTAATCCCAGCTACTCGGGAGGCTGAGGCAGGAGAATCACCTGAACATGGGAGGTGGAGGTTGCAATGAGCCGAGATCGTGCCATTGCACTCCAGCCTGGGCGACAGAGCAAGGCTCCGTCGCAAAAAAAAAAAAGAGAGAGAGAGACAAAAGGCTACGAAAAAATACAACAAAATATAAACAATGATTATCTCTGAATGGGTGGATTTTAGATGACTTATTCTCTTCTTTATATTTTCTTTATTTACACATTTTTATACAATAAGCATGAATACTTTAACAATCAGAAAAAAATATAAGACTACTAAAAATTTCCATCTGCCAGGTGCTATGACTCATGCCTGCAATCCTGGCATTTTAGCAGGAGACCGAGGGTGGCAAATTGCATGAGCACAGGAGTTCAAGATCAGCCTGGGCAACATGGCAAAACCCTGTCTGTACAAAAAAAACAAAAATGAGCCAGGCACGGTGGTGAGTGCCTGTATTCTCAGCTACTTGGGAGGCTGAGGTAAGCCATGATTATGCCACTGCACCCCAGCCTGGGCCAACAGAGTGAGACCCCATCTCAAAATATATAAATGTATGTATCTAAAGTTCACACCGATGGTAAAAGGAAATGTTTGAATATTACTACCTGGTTCTAAACTACGAACTTCCACTGAAAGTTTGGAAGGAGGGATGTCTTCAGCTGCCACCAGCCAATCGCTGGTCCTCATCCGTTTATATTCGACTTTGAAGGCAGTGATTGGAGAACCCCCATTTGCCCGAGGAATCCAAGTGACATAGACCGACGTCTCTGACGCAGTGGAGATGGTAGGCCGATCTGGTGCCTCTGGAACTAAACACGGAAACGTTCATTTCAATAACCCACCATGTCAGAGGTAAGAATTACATAGATAAATGAAAAGGATAAGTCCCAGACTTCCTCTTATTAAACGTTCTTCACCAAACTTTTTGCCAGAGTTTATAACATTTACAGCTATCTTTCCCTCCTCTGTGAAAAGCTAATGGGAATACAGGAAATGAAAGAGAAAGTAAAATAATCTACAAATTTGATAATTAGCTCTGAAAAACTGAAAGCTAACAAGTACGATCATTTTGGCCATGCTATTCGGATTCATGGCTAAAATAATATGTAAGTACTATGTGATGCTTCAAGTTTGACTGTGGTTAAAATTTATAATAAACTTTCACAATTATGTGTTATCTTATTTATATGTTTTTCTGCATCTATCCAAGCTACACAAAATGCATTCAGCAACCTACTAATTCTAATACTATTACTATTCCATATTATCTTAATACACCTCATGGCTATAGGAAGGTTACTCCAAAATACAGACTACAAGTTGGCAAACGAGATAAAATCAATACTGTTAATAAAGGGGAGAGAGAATGCTGCTCAGTATGAATACAGGAAGACAGGATATGTCGTTAAATCAAAGTGCTAGCAGAAAACGTGATCCACGTGAACATGTAGAAAGGGGGGTCAGGGAGCTAGGGTCTAGCAGTTTTCACTTGGCACTGCCGAGGAAAGGGGATGCCCTGACACACAAAGTAGATGGTCTAGACCCTGCAGGAGGTGAAAACATGAGGAATAAGCTCATCAGCCACTGAAACCATGTATCTAACTCTTCTCGATGACCAAGGGATATGGCTTGGATACTTATTCCCTTCAAATCTCCTGTTGAAAAGTGATCCTCAGTGTTGGAGGTGGGGCCCGGTGGGAGGTGTTTGTGTCATGGGGGCAGTTCCCTCATGATGGCCTGGTGCCCTCCCCTACATGGTAGGAGGCGAGTTTTCACTCTGTTGATTCACAGGAGAGCTGGTGATTTAAAAGCATGTGGCGTCTCTCTTGCTCCCGTTCCCACTATGTGATGTGCCTGCTCTCGCTCCACTTCCCACCATGACTGTAACCTGAGGCCTCACCGGAAGCCAAGTGATGCTGGTGCCATGCTTACATAGCCTTCAGAACCATGAGCCAAATAAACCTCTTTTCTTTATAAATTACCCAGCCTCCGGTATTCCTTTATAGCAACACAAACAGACCAACACAACAAGCAATCTTGTGGTTGTAACTGGCTTCCCACTGGGTTCCTACAAGGAAAGAATGCGGATAGAAATAATCCAGTCTGTATGACAGTGACATTGTAAACTTGTAATTGCCATTCTGGTTTGCCTTGATCATCTGTGAATTGTGTAGACATGAGCTGGTTTTCAAGAAACCAGTCATCTTCCGGCATGCTGCCAATCAAGTTTCTAGAGCTGGAACGTGGAGGGCCAACTCTGGGCCACAGTGGCAGTAGTTACTTTGGGAAAGCCAATAGGGAGCCCCACCTCTAGCCTATGCCATGCTCCTCAACCGAGCAACACCCTTCCACCTCAACATGTCTTCAACCCACCATACAAATACATGAGAGAAAAAAATAAAGTTCAATGTGGTATTTGTATGGAGAAAACTGTAGCATTTTAAAAAACAAATTGCTTAAGGGATAAAAGAGGACTATATTCAAAGCAGGCAATGCTGAGTGATACTTACTGTATTCCTTTCAAGGTAGAAAGCAATGAAAACAGAATGAATAGAATGGTTAGTGACTCTTTTTTAATACTAGAAAACCGAACGACTTCCTTATGTTGACTCGTCTGAAATCAAAATTCACCAAACACCACAGATCAAACAGGAAAAATAAAGTTATTGGGGACAATGTCTCTACAGAAAAGAATATCTTCAATATCTAAAAGAAATAGCATGTGACTGTTAACAAGGTATAAAAGAAAGACGGCACTTGGAGTTAGACATGGACTTGAATAGCATGGACTTGAATATCCACTTTCTGGATGATCTGAGGCATTCTGCATAACCTCCTCATGTGTCACTTTCCTAATCTGTAAAACAGATATGGAAATCTGTTCCTCATTAGGTTGTTATGAATATTAAATAAATCATTTCTTATGGTTATCTCTTCTTGGACAATTCCAAACTCATGATTTCCAAAACTGAATCCATAATCTTCACCTAAAAACTCTTATTACTTATCTTGGTAAATGGTCTTCTGGCGCCCACACCCAATCCATCATCTTTCTCCTTCTCATTCAGAGTGGATTCCATTCCCCTAATCTCTCATACAGGTCCTCCCTCCTCCATCCACACTGTCACTCGCCTTATTATCTCTCTAGCCTTTTCTTTTGCTATTCCTCCCTTCTCCTTCTCTAAAATCCGTAAGGGTTCATTATAGCTTTCAAGGAAAGATTCAACTTTGAAGTGTATCACACAAGGCACCTACCTACCTGCCCACTATAGCATCATTCCCCACAGCAACCAGTCACACTAAATAAAATCTCTAACCTCCCAATCTCTAAACAAAATAGAACATGTCAGCCAGTTGTCTATTGCACAAGATGTCTTTGGTAGAAACTCCTTTCCTGTTTCATCTATCTGTATCGTCTTTGCCCTTTGAAGCTTAGCTTACGATGCAGAGAAGCCTCTCTTACCTACTCACCCTTGTCTACATTGAGTGACTGACTTAGATATTTCTCTTGTGAACCCGTAACACGAAGGGTATCAAGCATAATCAATCAAAATCGTTACTAGTTTGTCTACATTATCCACATATTGTTATGGGTTTAGCTATCTATATCATCCACTACACTGTAATTTTTTTAAAAAAATTGAAACAGGATCTCACTCTATCACCCAGGCTGGAGTGCAGTGGAACAATCATAGCTCACTGCAGCCTCAAATTCCTGGGCTCAAGCGATCTTCCTGCCTCAGCCTTCTGAGTAGCTAGGACTACAGGTGCACCCCATCACACATGGCTACTTTATAAATTTTTTGTAGAGACCGGGTCTCACTATGTTGCCCAAGCGGTTCTCAAACTCCTGGACTCAAGCGATCCTCCCGCCTCAGCCTCCCAAAGCACTAGCATTACAGGCATGAGCCACTGTGCACCGCCGTGCTAGGCCTACATTGTAAACTTCTTGAAGGCAAGGATTATTTTATCTTTGCTGTTCAGCATTTCATATAGTATCTGCCAGAGGATGTGTAAAATAAATGGCAAGGTTTTTGTTTTTCAGACGTTACTTTTATTCACATGAAATTAATACTCTTATATATATAATCTGCTTAAGGTAGCTGAAAGGTGCCTCAGAGATGAGAGCACTCAAGTAGAAGAGATTCATGATACTGAAGACACAGAGGTGCTCCGGAGGGAGTTCAAAGTGTTACAACCTGCTTTTGTCTGAGATCAATTCATGGAAAATGGTAAAAATATGGAAGTCAAGTCTGAAAATTCTTAGAGCTTAGCAATGAAATTTTAAGTCTTCCCTAGATGTCCTGATGTTTTAGAACAATCACAAAAAGCACACCTGGCTGTAAGTGTAGAGCTCATGTAAGTGCGAAATTTAAATACTAAAAAAGTCTTTTGAAAATTATACAGCCAAGAGCCTTTAAAACCGTAAGATTGGCCGGGGCGCGGTGGCTCAAGCCTGTACTCCAGCACTTTGGGAGGCCGAGACGGCGGACAGAGGTCAGGAGATCGAGACATCTGGCTCACACGGTGAAACCCCGTCTCTACTAAACTAAAAAACTAGCCGGGCGAGGTGGCGGCGATGTAGTCCCCACTCTCGGGGAGGCCTGGCCAGGAAATGGCGTAACCCAGGAGGCGGAGCTTGCAGTGAGCGAGATCTGCCACCGCACTCGCACCTGGGCGGCAGCGCAGATCCGCTCAAACAAAAAAAAAAAAAAAAAAACCCGTAAGATATAGATATTGCAAAAAGAACGAAAAGAAAGGGGGAATGTAACATGTAATCCTTCAGTAAAACAACTTATCACAGGTACCACTATATATTTTGATGAGTCACACACATATAAAAAGTGAGATTTTCAGAGTTCAAAATAAAAATTTCCTTCTCTTACCAGAGAAGACACAGAAAACCCCTTTTTTTGTTTTTTTGTTTTTTTTTTTTTTGAGACCGGGTCTCACTCTGTCATCCAGGCTGGAGTGCAGGGGTGTGATCTCAGCTCACTGCAACATCTTCCTCCCAGGCTCAAGTGATCCTCCCACGTTGGCCTCCTGAGTAGCCGGGACTACAGGTGTGTGCCACCACAACTGGCTAATTTTTTTGAATTTTTAGTAGAGACAGGGTCTCCCTCTATGTTGCCCAGGCTAGTCTCAAACTCCTGGTCTCAAGTGATCTGCCCACCTCAGTCTCTCACAGTGCCTAGCCACAAAACTCCTTTCTTGAGTTCTAAAACTTAGTACCAGAACATTTTGAGTCAAAGTTAATGAAGTTAAGTACTAATCATGACACTGAGATGCCAAAGTTTAAATACAGGACATTAAGATAGCTGAAATAGAACCTAAGAGACCTGTATGGTAAGATATGAAAATAAACACCCTATTCCACCCTACCTCCCAAAATCTGAAGCAGGTCAGTTATATTTGTAAAGAAACAATAAAATATTATTCTTTTTACCTCCACTGTGCCTAGAGGAATCTGTAAGTACCACTCCAAAATTGTTGTTTGCAGCCTCTGAAACAACAGGATACTTAGGGATGCCCACGGGTGGAGAGGATGCCTGGGTGTTTTTTGATGATGCTGTTTTTTCTAGAAAGGTAAAAAATCATATACAGTAACATGAGCTTATATGTATGAGAAGTGGGGAAAAAAAGCACTGTGAAACTTACCTGGTATGTGGTTATAAATCTATGAACTGATCTGCCACACCATCTACATGTAAGACCTGCTTCATAAATACTTAGCTGATCTGAGGAACTGACCAAAACTTACTTTGTCTTTTTCCAGTATCTTTAAAGTAAAGCTAAAATATGCCTTTCTTCATTCTAACTTTACGTAGCCAAAAAACAGGTGAAAAAGCCAAATGACTAGGGGTTCAAACTATTCGTCCATTTTCTTTTACTGTATATATTTCTTAATTCTAAGCCATAAAACTCACCATTAAAGAGCTTCTGCTAAGTTTTCTAAGGACAAGTGTCACATCGTTTTAATCTTTCAAGAGGCACAAAGTGAAACTGCGTGATTTGTTAAAAACTGAAATGCAAGATTACTCAGTATTTACAAGCCAGACTCTATGAACACCTAATGACTGAATATGAAAATTAACTCAAGATACATTTAACATAGAAAGTACTTGTTATTTTTCTGGCCAGACTTAGTAATTATTTGAAAGGGTCTTTTTCAAAAGCCACTAGCTGGTTTCTTCTCAATCTTCATATCTCCTTTCCGTTCCAGTGCCATACTAAAATACTCTTCCAACCAGTTCCCTTCTCTACCCACTGACGTCTCTTTGTTCATTTACAGCCAAGCCACGATGGCATCTTTTTTTATCAAGGATTCCCTCACAAGCTGCCCCGCAGACAAAAATATCCTTCCTTTGTGCTTCCCCAGCACTGTCCTTGGAAATCTCCTGTGGTACTTGGCATATGCTAGTCTCTTTGCCTACACTCCTGCCCACCTCCACTCTATCCAGACTCCAGTCAGTTCAAATGCTCCAGCTCTTCCCAGCTCACTCAGAGGTAAAGACAAAGTCCTCCCAAGGTGGATGGTGTGCTGTGTGATGTGGACACCCCGTTGTTCCCTACAGCCTCCTCACCCACGTTGCTCCCATCACAGTGGCCCCCTCGTGCTCCTAGTGAACAACACGCACACCCCACCCTGGGCCCTGGCACTTGCTATCTCTGCTGGGAATGTTCTTTCTCTAGAGAGACACGTGGCTTTCTACTTCCCCTCCTTCATGTCTCTGCTCTGATGTCGACTGCTCGTTGAGGACTTTTCTGGCCGCCTGCTTAAACTGTTAACTCCTACCCCATATACTTCCTATATCCACCCCTAACTTGTATCTGTTAACACCTTCTAATGTACTTACAACTTACATATAAGTCTCTCTCAACTAGAATGTAAGCTCTATGAGGCCACAAGTTTTGCCTATTTTGCTTCTTGCCTGACACATAAAAGGCATTCAATAAATATTAGCTGAACTGAATACTGTCTTGTAGTTGGTATTAAGTTACACATCTTAGATTTCTCATCGAAGTATAAGCTCTGTCGGGATGGATCTCATCTTGACCATCTTCATTTTCCCTATGTCATCTATCCTCACTGCCTTATGTAACATAAGCTTTCAAAAACATCTGTGGAATATTCGATGGAACAGGACAATACAAGCACCTAAACGTGACCCCAAAATGGAAGGGGGAGGGTATAATAGGGTCGTTTAGTGTATTTATATATAGGAATTTCTACTATCCAAAAGAATTCTGGTTGGGCGCGGTGGCTCACGCCTGTAATCCCAGCACTTTGGGAGGCTGAGGCGGGCGGATCACGAAGTCAGGAGATCAAGACCATCCTGGCTAACACTGTGAAACTCCGTCTCTACTAAAAATACAAAAAAATAGCCAGGCCTGGTGGTGGGTGCCTGTAGTCCCAGCTACTCGGGAGGCTGAGGCAGGAGAATTGCTTGAACCAGGGAGGCGGAGGTTGCAGTGAACTGAGATCGCACTATTGCACTCCAGCCTGGGCGACAAAGCAAGACTCCATCTCAAAAAAAAAAAAAGAATTCTTACTGGTAAATTGACATCAGGGCAGCCAGCTCGTTCCTCCAAAGGAAGCCCTCACTCACCTTTGCTGGTTCGGAAGGTAAGCATGGCAGGTTGGCCTTCACCTGCTGCGCTTCTTGCTACCATCAAGACTTCATAAAGACTAGATGGCTCCAGCTCAGCTAAATGGAGCTCATTTTCACTTCCTGGGACTCGAACCGTGTGCCAGCTTCCCACCATGCCAACCCCATCGTCCAGCTGCCCAAGAGAAAACACACCAGAAAAGTAGGAGATGGAGGATAGGAAAACTTTCGGTTACATTTGATCAAAACTAGGATTCATTTAATTCTAGAAGAGTTTTAAGAAGTAATACACCACGGTAAGTAAAAAAGACACAATACTTCTTCACATTAAGAAATACAAGATCTGTTGCAAGAACGCTGCAATTCTCACTGTAGAAAGACTCTTGACTCTGCATCTGACCACTAATGTGTGGCCTCAAGCAAGTTACTGCCCTCCCAGACTCTGTTTCCTTTACTTGTAATGGAGACAATACCTTCTTTCTTCCTGGGCTAATGAAGAATAAAATAAGTATAAAATAATAGGTACCACTGGTAATTACATAGTATACATAATAGATACATGCTAATGTAAGATGGATATTATATTACATGTATATTAATTATATAATTATGTATTATATATTTCCAACATTCTTGCTTCATGCCTTGACACTGTTCAATATGTGTTAAAGGAAATAAAAAGATCTAATCAGTTGTTTCTTGATTAATGGAACCAAGAAACAATATTGCATGAAGGTTTTAGGGTAGATGAGATTACTAGCAAACTTCCTCATCTAGAATCATTCATGAGGTTAGAAATAGTATGTAAACCTTCAAATATCATCATGTTAAAATATCATCATGTTATTTTCCTAGTCATTAAAACATTACCATTCAACAATGTATACTAAAATTTCTTGAACAAAGAAAATTATTTTAAATATGAATGCATCCCTCCCACTTCATTCATTTACTGGGTTCATTAAACAGAGAGGAACTTTTCCATTCTGCTCCAATACAAGCCCATGGGGAAAACAATATTTGAAGAGTTAACTGAGAGAGGCCCAAGGTTTACCCCCAAAAATGACCAAACAACGTATGATTTTAATACATTTAAAAAGGCAACTTGAAACTGGGCACAGTGGCTCATGCCTGTAATCCCAGCACTTTGGGAGGATGAGGTGGTGGATCACTTGAGGTCAGGAGTTCAAGACCAGTCTGGCTAACATGGCAAAACCCCATCTCTATTAAAAATGCAAAAAAATTAGCCAGGTGTGGTAGTGCATGCCTGCAATCCCAGCTACTTGGGAGGCTGAGGCACAAGAATTGCTGGAACCTAGGAGGCGGCAGTTGCAGTGAGACGAGATTGCACCACTGCACTCTAGCCTGAGTAACAGAGCAAAACCCTGTCTCAAAACAAACTAACAAACAAACTTGAAACACAAACAATTGACATAAATTATGCCACAGACTCTGTTCAAACAGTTGTTTTTAATAAAAAACTGCTTTATTTGCTAAATAAATAGTATTCTACTACCTTAGAGAGGGAAGGAGTTTGTATTTTAAAAGTGGTTATGAACTTTATATTGAAGGGTTAAAACGTTTGATTACACATGTAAAGACATCATTGGGTTCCTAGAATTCCAATTTGGGGGGAAATTATACTTCACTCTCAGTGTTTTCCTAGGATTGGTAAATCCAGCATGACTGGGATCTCTCTGACAAACTCATCAGTCTGGAACACTCCTGTTCTGTTTCCTGCCATTCCACAAATGGAAAAGACAACAGTATATGTCATACAAAGAATGTTCAGGTGTGAGCAGAGAAAGATGATAAACGACAAGATATTACCTTTCGATATTTCACAAAGTAAGCATTGATGGGCAGCCCACCATCCTTGCCTGCCCTCCACAGCAGGTTGTACGTGTCTGGTGTGTGGGTCTGTGGGGGGCTCAGTATGATGGGGGCGTCAGGAACAGAGATGCCGCTGGCATTTTTCTCTGGTGCTGATTCCACTGCACTGGGATGGACCTTCACCGGAAATAAGCTCAGTAACCCGGTTTCTGAACCATCTCTCTTATTTCTTTCATCATTCTGAGCAGCATCAGGAAGTGTGACTGTCTCTGCTTTTGTATTTGTTTCAAAAGGAACTACAGGGAGAAAGAGAGAAGAGAGCGTGAAGAAACCCTCATTTCAGCGTCTTTTACCCAGTTTGTGACGTGACTACCCTCACTTATACTGTTAGCACAATTTGAGCCCTGGAAGTTAAAACAGGTAACACTGCCATTTATAATTCATGGAAACATTTAACCTCTCTAGTCGAAATCTTTTCTCATGGTGGAGCAAATGAATTGCTTGAAAAACCAATTATATGATGCAATAGTGTAGCAGTTAAATGTTTTTATTTGTTCCTTGTTCTCTAAGAGTATTCTTTTTAGTAATAATAATTTGCTAGTTTAACCTCAGAAGATTTCAAGTTGGCTGGGCATGGTGGCTCACACCTGTAATCCCAGCACTTTGGGAGGCTGAGGCGGGTGGATCGCTTGAGCCCAGGAGTTCGAGACCAGCCTGGGCAACATGGTGAAACCCTATCTCTACAAAAAACACCAAAATTACCCAGGTATGGTGGCACACACCTGTAGTCCCAGCTACTTTACTTGGGAGGCTGAGTGGGAGGATCACCTGAGCTTGGGGAGGTTGAGGCTGCAGTGAGCCATGATCGTGCCACTGTACCCCAGCCTGGGCAGCAGGCCAACTAACTGCTACCTGAGGGGATCCTGCAACTACACCTGTCTCAAAAAAAAATTAACAAAAGATAAAACAAGCAGGCAGCCTTAATACTTACTACTAACAGCATACAGAATATACAGAGGAAGATAAAAATAATTTCTTTGCACTGAAAAAATACATAGGTTGCATATAGTCAAAGATAATTACTGAGCACATATTATGTGCCAAGCATTGTATGAGCTTTCTTATAAACATAATCTCATTTAATTCTCAAAACATTCTTAGGTAGATGGCAATACTCCCATGTTACAGATGAAGAAATTAAGGTTCAGAGAGACTAAGTGACAGCGGCCAGGAAGAATGTTAACGGTGCTGCTGTGAAAAAAAAATAAGAAGGAACAATTCATGAAAACAAATACACTGCCAGTACAATAAAACCTAAGGAGTGACAGCGTGGTTTCTCTAAATTGCTATTAATACTGGCAACGGAAAATTCTATTTTTCACTCCTTTTGTGGAGGAAGAGTGCAGAGGAAGCAATGTACTACTTTCATTTCCAAAATGAAGTCAGATTCCTGGTAAAAGGTGGGTGTGTTTTTGGGAGAAGGGCTGCACTGTAGCAGAGAACCAACAGAAATAGGATTAACAGTGTAAGGTTAGTTCTCTGTTAGTGTAAAAGAGAGAAAGGGTGTGCCAGAAGCATCTTCCATCAGAGAAAACAAGAAGCTAGTGAGGAAATAATGTAGAAGAAAACTAATTAAGTTCACTGAGACAACTTCAAAATATTGCTCCTGGAACAGCAGTGTTTATCTAGTGAGTCAGACTGCAGACTGATGTTCAGGGTGTGATCTGGTGCCTGCTAATGCAGAGAGATGGACTCAGCAAGTGGAGGTAATTAACTGTGGCTTGAGGTAGTGGAGAAGGATCTTTTTATCATTAGAAGTTTAGTGGATCCTCCGGGCAGTTTTCCACTGGGAAGTGGGATCTGGCTGTAAAAGAGTTTAAATGCCACATGCCTCAGTTTATACAGAAGCATGAGAAAAACGTTATCCTGCAGCTTCTCCACTGTCTTGAGTATCAAAATTCCATTTCTGTAAGATTTAAGATGCAATGAGACCTCTCCAGAATTTTTATTAAAAGGGGGATTCAATTAACTTTTTTCTTCTGTTTCAATGATATAATCTGGGCACTTGAGAGATACACTCAATACAACTGAAAAGACCTTACCAGTACTTCCCCAGTATTTTTGCATGTATTATCTCAACTTATCTTCAGAACTCTATGAAATGGGTAGAATAGGCATCTAGCATCTTTTAAGGTGGAATGTTTTTTGAATTGGAAAAGAGATTGATTCAACTATGGCAACATAAATAAATTTAATGACTCTAAGTGGAAACTAATTAAATAGGAGGGAGTACAACCATATCTGTCAAAGACGCTCCCACTGTGACCACTGCTGCCAGCAACTCACACCCAAACTATTTAGGAAACCCACGCCAACTCCCATTATAGTTTTAAGGAGTACCACACACTCTACAAATATTTGTACATCCAGGACCTCAAAAACCCAAGGTCTCTGGAAAGAACAAAAGGCTGGGGAGGAAGTTCTCTCTTTCTCTAACCTAGCTTACTCTCGCCTTTACAGTACAGTAGACAATGTAAATGACTTGTCAGGATGCTAGAATTTCATAAGGCTCAGATTCCTATGCAAAGAAGTGAGTTGTTATGTATTGTTTTGAGTTTTAATAAACTCAGTTGGATCTTAATAATTATACTAGAAAATTTAAAAAAGACAATGTAGGACCTCTTTGGTAGAATATAGCTGATGGGGTTACCATATACAAAAGTGGTATTTATCAAGACATAAAATCCTGGAGCACATGGGAATCTTAAAGATCTTCTGAAGTTAGTTCATATAACTTCAAAGGGCTTCTGATTTCTCATATTTAAGATGAGGAAGTTAGACAAAATGTCTAGTTCCATCAGCCATAACTATGACATCTGGCTCTCTATATTCTGTATTCACATAATCCCTTCAGCTAAATTCTACCCAAGAAGCTCCTGCAACTACACCTGCCACGCAGCTAACAATTTGGAGCAGAGCCACTCTTATTTTTGCCTAGAGGAATAGAAATAGAAAACACACACACATATTCATTTATAGGTGCAAATTTATGTAACACTGAACTACTTTCTTCATTTGAGGATTCTTAAGGTTCCTAAAATCAGTAACTATTTCTTCCTTCCCTTAACACTGCCACAAGAGATCACTATAATTTAATAATAACTAGACAGTAACAATCATAACTTTATACTTAGTATCAATGGAGGGCTTTCTATTGCCAGACACCATTCTAAGCACTTACTATGCATTAACTCCTTGGATTCTCACATCAACCCTATGAGTGGGCACCTTCACTATACCTGTTACACAGATGAGGAAACAGAACAGAGGAGTTCAGGGATTTGCCCTTAGGTTACAAAGCTGCTAAGTGGCAGAGCCAGGATTCTGACACAGCCCCTGTGCTCAGCCTCCACATCTCTCCCATCTCTAACATGCACAAGAGGATAAGGGGAAGCCCCCAGTCTCCACCACTTCTCCTCCACCTCCACCTTCATTCAGAGCAAGAGCATCCTGGTTTGCACGTGAAGGGAAATCGTATGTGCACATACAAACTCTTTTTATTTCAACCATCACTCCTCTGCCAAGGACCCCCCGTTGGCCACTGCTCTGGCTAAGGGTGCCCACACACTGGTCGTGTGGTCCAGACTGTGGCGGATGGGCCAGGGGAGAGGAACTGTGGCGACAACTGTGAACTCACTAAAGCAGGGAATGCTGGATCCCAGACCTGTCTAGAAGGAGGGACGTGGGCTCTGAGCTCAGCATAAGCACTGCTCCTTGACCCCGTGGGCTCTCTGACCCGTGGAACCATGGCCCCAGGCAGAAGAGAGCCACGCTAAGCCCCTTAAAGCAGAGGCCAGGGTCAGAGACCTCAGTTACCCGAGACTGAAGGCACTATTGCCTTTGATATTGGACCTCTCGCAGGACAAGTAAGGTGACAATCTACAGCCAACTGACTAGTTGTTGGGGACACTGCTCTAAAAGCCTACTGATGGAAGGTTTGAACTTGAATTAAGTCACGTTTGAGTTCATTTCCATGAATATTAATAGTCTATATACCAGTACATCAAAAATCATACATAGTTTTTAAGTCATCATCACAAAAAATCAGTAAAATATGAAGAATAAATATTATACATCCCATTAGAAAATAACTTTGGATAAGACAGAAGGAATATATACAAACAGGTATTACTTAATAGTACCAAAACTCTACATTCTCAATGAAGGCCAGTCCTTTAGACCCAATAATGTAGTTATCAAGGGCATAAAAAAATGTCTGCAATATCATTTTCGGTAGCTTAGAAAACCAAAAACATTAATCCCAAAGACAGGTTATATTCTGGGCCTGCTCCCAAATGAGAGCTTTCTATATTGCAACTACAATCTTAACAAACACATCAGACACAGAGACCAAAATTCATGTGATTCACATAAAGCGAAATACCAAGAAACACGGTTCCACATTTCACTGTCATCAGGAAAAAATACAGATTGCTGGACTCATTAAAATAACATTTCAAGTCAGTTTAACTTATATTATAAAAGGAACTTATTCAACTAAAAATAAATAATAATGGCAACTTACCAACCATGAGAGATGCTTCTGCCTGTGTGGTACCATGTTCATTTGTAGCTTCGCAGATGTATTTCCCCGCATGTTCCTGAGTCACAGCCTGAATATGGAGAGAGCTTGCACCAGCTTGGGACATGACGAAGTACACAGGCTCCAGGTTCAAGCCCTCAGGTCTTGATAACTGTGATTTTCGGGATTTAGATCTCAGGACTTGAGATGGATGGCTGGTTATCAATCCATGGCTGTCATACCAACGAATGACCGGAACCGGCAGCCCACTGGCATTGCAGGACAGAGTGACAAAGTCTCCGTCTGCCACCTTTGCACTTGCTGGTGCCGTAATTATAACTGGCTTGAATCCACTGTCTATTAAAAAAGTGATTATGAAAAATTAAGAACACTGTAGTATCTACGATGCAAAACAATTTCATTCTATCATGTAAATGTGGGAGTAATGATTAAAACCAAGATAGCTACTTCCTAGTTAGTTCCCTTCTCAACTTCCACCAAGTAAAACTGTCAATAAATAGTAGAGTTGTTTCATAGCTGTAGGCTCCTAAACATTTCCTACATAAATTTCCTGTCCTTCAGAAAGAAAGGAATATATACAAAGAAATCTTTTGAGAGTTTTTCTGAAGCTACACTAAACATATTTGACCACTGCAAATATAGAACATATGAAGTTGAAACCTCAGACCTTAACAGGAAAATGTGTAAATAAGTATAAAAGCAGATAATTTTCCTTCAATAAAATGGTCAATTTTGTGGGGTAGGGTGGGAAGGGAGGCAGGAATTTGATTATAAAAAGCTTGGGAGAAAAAAACCTGTTCTGAATAGAAGTTGATACTGATGATACCTGTATTTTTTTCCCATAGACATGAACAGCATTTTTGTTTCTAAATTAAAGTGGCACCAAGTCTTTCCTTTGGGTCTTAATATTCTCTGGAGGCATTTTTAAGAGAGCTTACAATGGAGTATTGACCAAAGTAATTGACATTTTCTCCAGTATGTCTCTTTTTCTCTAGTCCTCCTTCCCATGTCTGACAAAACCACCCAACAACTGATATCAGATTTCTGGATTTTTGCCAAGCTACTGAGTGTAAAATGCTATCTCCTTGCTCAGAACATGTATTTTCCTGAGGTCTAATGAGGCTGTACATCTTTTCACGTGATTATTTGACATTATTAATTTTTGTCCTCTGTGAAATGGCCTTTGTCAGTTTTTCTATTGGGTCATGAATCTTTTCTGTAATGATTCGGAGTTCTCTGTATATACTAGATTCTGTTCTTTTGTTCAGGTATGTATGTGACTAGTACCTCCTTCCTAATGTACTGCTTATCCTTTCAGCTTTTCACAGTATCTATTAGGAAGATGTTTTCATTTCAATGTGGTCATATCGTTTCAAATCAGTCTTTTAAAATGTCTTATTAAAAAGTTTTACCCACAGATCATACATTCTTCAATGTTTTCTTGAAAACTTTTTTCATCTCATCTTTCATATTTAGATCTTGAATCCACTGAGAATGTATCTTTTATACAATGTAAGACACTGAGTTTCACTTTTACCTCCATGTTGACAGCCAGTTATTCCACATCAAAATGCGAAATCGGTCTCCTCCCTGCTGATGTGCAGTGCCGGCTCAGTCAAGCCCTTACATGCAAATGTCTTTTTGAAAGTCTCTATCTTGTTCCAAGAGTCTATCTGTTTCTGTACCAATATAATATTTTCTGAATTACTACAGGTATTTTAGATGTTTAAGGCAAGTCTCCCATGTTCTTTTTCTCCTTCTTTTAGAGTGCCTTTGCCATTCTTGGGCCTTGGGTTATCCATATAAATTTTAGAATCAGTTTGTCAAGGTCCTTAAAATACTATGATGGGATTTTAATTAGAATTGCATGAATCCACAGAAAATTTTTAGAAAGACCAGATAACTATATAATACTGAATACAATATATAATATTGAGGAACTGGTATATCTTCTTATATAACTGGCTATGCTTTACCGCTATAATATTTAAAAAGGTGGTTTTTAAATTATACTTTCTGTTTGTTGCTGGTATACAGACAGGCAACTGATTTATTTTTTGTTTTTAAGAGACGAAGGGTGCAGTGGCGCCACCTCAGTTCACTGCAACCTCCGCCTCCTGGGTTCTAGAAATTCTCCTGCCTCAGCCTCCTGAGTAGCCGGGACTACAGGCGCACGCCGCCAAGCCCAGCTAATTTTTTTTTTTTTTTTTTTTTTTGTATTTTAGTAAAGACAGGGTTTCACCGTGTTGCCCAGGCTGGTCTCGAACTCCTGAGCTCAGGCAATCCACCTGCCTCGACCTCCCAAAGTGCTAGGATTACAGGTGTGAGCCACTGCACCCAGCCAAGGCAACTGATTTTTGTTCACTGGTCTTCATCCATCCACCTTGCTAAATGTTATTATTTATCATAACAGGTCATAATAGGACATACAACAGTCATAATAATGGCCAGCAAACTATTTGGGATAGTCTATGTTGACAATCATATTGGTTGTAAATTAACAATGATCTGGGTTCTTTCCTTCTTTTACTTTTCATGTCTTTCTGTGCTGGTTAGGATCTCCAGTATAATGATGGCCAGAAGAGATTTTCAAAGGGAGTGCTTCTTATATTTCATCATTAAATGCAATGTTTCCTGTAAGTCCTTGTTAGACACTCTTTATTAAGAAAGGTTAGGCCGGGCGCGGTGGCTCAAGCCTATAATCCCAGCACTTTGGGAGGCCGAGACGGGCGAATCACGAGGTCAAGAGATCGAGACCATCCTGGCTAACATGGTGAAACCCCATCTCTACTAAAAAATACAAAAAACTAGCTGGGCGAGGTGGCGGGCACCTGTAGTCCCAGCTACTCGGGAGTCTGAGGCAGGAGAATGGCGTAAACCCGGGAGGCGGAGCTTGCAGTGGGCTGAGATCTGGCCACTGCACTCCAGCCTGGGCGACAGAGCGAGACTCTGCCTCAAAAAAAAATAAAATAATAAAAAAATAAAAATAAAAAAAAGAAAGTTCAACTCTATTTCTACTTTTCTAAGTGTCTAACATGGGTACTCAATTACGTCTAATGTTTTTCCATCTCTAGTGAGATAATCACATTGTTTTTCTCCTTTATTCAATAAATAGAGTGAATGACACTCTATATTTTCAAGTGGATTTCTGGGATAACTGTTTGGAAATGACGTCTTTTCTTTTTTACACTGTCCTGTCTTGTTAATATATTAGTTAGGATTTTTACACCTATGTTCATAAATGAGACTGGCCTTTGATTTTCCTTACTTGCACCATCTTACTGAGTTTCTGGAATCAAGACTGGAGAGTTTCCATCTTTTCCTCTTCTCTCAAACAGTTTGTATAATATTTGAAACGGTCTATCCTTCAAAGTTTGGTAGAACCTCCATAAAATCATCTGGCCCCTTATTTTCTTTGTGAGAAGATTTTTAACTCCTAATTCAACTTATTTGATAGGGTTAGGACTACTCAAGCTTATTTCTTTTCCGTCAGCATTGCTAAGTTACATTTTTTCCTCAGAATCTGTCCATTTCTGTCTTTATTATAAATTGTCATAAAATTTAGCTTAATCTATCTTTAATTGCTGTAAGACTTGTATTTATAGCCCTCTTTTGTCCCTAATATTATTTGTACCTGCTTTCTTTTCTTTGGGTCATTTTCCCCAAAGATGTGTCCATTTTCTTAGACTTTACAAAGGGCCAACTTCTATCTTCATTGATCCTCTCTATTTTATCTTTGTTTTCTATTTAATTGATTTCTGCCCTTATTTTTATGATCTTTTTTCCTTTCTTTGAATCTATTTTGTTACCCTTTTACTTCACGCAGTAGGTTTTAGTCTTACTAATTTTCTTTTACAGCCACAGAAGGCTGTAAATTTCCTTTGAAATTCTATTTGGCTGTCTCTTACAAAACTGACTGTAGCATTTTCATTATCATTCAGTACAAAGTATTTTAAATTTCCATTACGATTTCTTTTTTGATCCAACTATTGAGAAGTATAATTTTTAATGTCCAAACACATGCCAATTTTTAAAAATTATGTTTTCATTATTAACTTCTAAATAAATTACACTAATGTCAGAATATTCGGTCCATATATTGATTCTCTGAAATTTAAAATATTTATAACTCATATCATAAACAATGGACTTCCCTATAGATAAAGAACTCCTATAAATCAAGAAGAAGAAAGACCAACAACCTAATTTTTTCAACGAGCAAAAGACAAAGAACAGTCAATACACAGAAACGCAAATTTAAGGGACTCAAAAACATGAAAAGATGCCCAACTTTACCTGTAATAAATAAAAGAAATACAGATTAAATGGTTCTTTTTTTTTTTTTTACTTACTAGATTGGCAAAGACTTTAAAAATTGACAATGCCCCATGTTGGTGAGGGTTTGAGGAAACAAGGAGAGTTAAGTGTTGCTGGTGGGAGTGAACACTGGTAACGACCATGGAGAGTGATTCAGTAATCTCTACCAAAATTACCAACACAGATGCGCTTTTATTCTGCAAATTCATTTCTAGGAATTGCTTTTACAAATACTCACACATGTGCAAAATAATCTTTGTAGAAGGGTATTCATTATAGAACTACTTGTAATAGCAAAAGATTAAAAACAACCATCAATCAGGTACTAGTCAAATTGTTACAACTATACAATGGACCACTAAGCAGCAATTTTTTAAAAAGGAATGAAAATACTTTTTATGTACCATGTGAGAAGATACCCCAAGATGCTAAGTAAAAAATGTATGGTAAAAAATGCTACCACTATTTAGGTAAAAAAACAAAAACAAAAACAGATATTGTTATAAAATGCACATACACTCTCTCATGTTGTGTGAAACCACCTGTATGTGTACTACATACAAGGCTGCTCAAGAAACTGACAAAACTAATTATTTCTAAAGAGAGGAACTGTCTAGAGAATAAGCGTAAGACACAGGCTGGGCACAGTGGCTCACGTCTGTAATCTCAGCACTTTGGGAGGCCGAGGCAGGTGGATCACGAGGTCAGGAGATCGAGACCATCCTTGCTAACACGGTGAAACTCCATCTCTATTAAAAATATTTTTTAAAAATTTAGCCGGGCATGGTGGCAGGCGCCTATAGTCCCAGCTACTTGGGAGGTTCAGGGAGGAGAATAGCGTGAACCCAGGAGGCAGGGCTTGCAGTGAACTGAGATCGTGCCACTGAACCCCAGCCTGGGCAACAGAGTGAGACTCCATCATAAAAAAAAAAAAAAAAAAAAAGATTAAGAGAGAGATTGTACCATATAGATTTTTAAAGTATGAAGAATCTGTTGAAAAGTTTTTAAAAACTTTTTTTTAATGAGCTTAATTAAATAAGATTACTTCTTCATGAAAATGCCTACCCGTCACTAGCAAGGAACATGGAAAATGAACACCGTTCTTGTATGGTGCTAGGGTTATTTTCTTTTAGTAAAAATAATTTCATTTTTGACCACAACAAAAGCCCACCTGGAAAATAAACGTTCTTACGACTGGCATGACCTAAAAAAAGCCTACCATTTTCAATTTCAAGTCTTCCAGTAGACTGCATAAATCCAATCCCATTATCTGCTACACACTGATACATCCCGGCATCATCCACGGTAACCCCACTGATTTTCAGTCCGTTTCCTGCAGTTAGATGTCGTGCGGAAGGATGAATAGGTTGTGCATTGTGAAACCAGGTACAGTTGGGGGCTGGGTTCCCACGAACGCCACAGGTAAAGTGTACTGTGGCACCCAGAGACACTATCTGATCCTGTAGTCCTTCAAAAATGAAAGCATGTTCTGAAAATAAAACACACAAATTAAACTCTAGCCCTCAAAACGGACTTCTTAAATTATCAAGTCATAAAAATCTTCTTTCTACCAATAACCAGTTGACACAAAGTTGCACTGTTTATTCACATTCTTCTGTCTGCTGTGGTAATCAAGAAAAAAATTAGAAATGTTCCACTAATAGGATAAACCATATGTTACTAATAACATATCGTCTCCTTTCACAGATTACTCCACCCACTTAACTCCCCACAACATAAGGGAATACACACATATACACAAATAGTTTCTAATCCTGGGCTTCTCTTAGCATTTATTTCAGGTGATTAGTTTGAAATACAGTAATAATTTCCCTGGATTTCACACTAAACAGGAGCCAAAACAGAAGAATGTTTATTCAGAGGTTAAATTATTTTTATGGTCAACTCAACTTTGAGGTTAGATGTGTAACAGGCGAAAACAAAAAAACGAAACTTCCTTTAGGAATCCTTAAAGTCACTTATTACCCAGAAAAAGTAAATCATTTATCAGAATTTGTAGCATATGTCTAAATTATGCATATTAATCCAGTCCTAATCACTGAGTTCCAAAGCCCACTTGTCATACACTTACGTTAATTCCAATGTTGCTAACCTATAGCAGGTTATGGTTATAAATATTATAAATACATGCAAAGCGTTTACAACAATTTTATTCACTATTAAACCACTTTCCCCCTATTTTTTTCATGAAAATCTGTTTCAATAAAGGAAAACATTTTCTGCAGCTACACATAATAGTGAAGTAGGTAGCTGCTTAGAAAGAAAGGAATAGTTTTGAAATAAAGTATAAATATAGAAATGTGGGTGGAAATAATTCAATTTTATCACCCAGGCATTGGTAAGAGCATCCAAAAAAAGAAAATTAAATTAAATAGATTGATTTCTTTTTGAGATGACATTTTCTTTTTTGAGACAGGGTCTGGCTCTGTCGCCCAGACTAGAGCGCGATAGCGTGATCCCAGCCCACTGCAACCTCCGCCTCCCGGGTTCAAACCACCCTCCCACCTCAGCCTCCCAAGTAGCTGGTATTACAAGCCTGTGCTACCACACCCAGTTAAATTTTGTATTTTCGGTAGAGATGGGGTTTCGCCACGTTGCCCAAGATGGTCTTAGACTCCTGGGCTCAAGTATTCCAACCTCCTCCCAAAGTGCTGGGGTTATAGGTGTGAGTTACCATGCCTGGCCTGACATTTTCTCATTAGTACTCTGTCTTAGTTACTACTACTGGATACTACACACAGATATCAGCTAGATTCTTCCATTCTCCTGATTTCCAGTTTTTTCCTCCATGTTATGAAGAAGAGAGAATAATCTCTATATTGCATAACTAGGTTGGGGGTGAGGTTTCCAAGAATATTCCATGCGAAATGCTCTATGCCACTCAGAAAAATGGCCTAATTCAGCAGTCCATTATAAAAATGAAACTTGTTCTGGCTAGGGTGTAGGTATTTCTAGATATTCCCTATTTCAATTTCACAAATGGATCTTTCCTTCAGATATCAGTTAGACCAGAAAATGGCTTCATTTGAAAAACATTAAAAACTAACATCTTACCAAGTACATTAACCATGTAAGTCACATATTTTACATCTCCAGACTTGTTTCCCACCATGCAGGTATAGTTTCCAGAGTCCGCTGGGTCAATGCTATCTGTGGCAAGATGAGAATACAACCTTCTCCAGCTGCTTCCTGGTGCAATGTCCTGCCCGTCCTTTAGCCAATACACTTGAGGAGCCGGGACCCCACTCACCACACACTCCAAGGTTACGGGGCTACGAGAAAGAACAGCTAATGCCTGTGAATGGGTGGGGTGAAGAATGTGAAAATCATCTGAAGAAGGACCTGGAAAAGGAAACGAGACGAGAGATTATTAGTAAGTCTTCGTTTCTAATCTCTTGCTTAGCAAAGCTGTGGGTATCACTGTTTTCCCACGTATTCTTTATACTACAAGGTCCTATTTGGCAGTTAAATCCTTTTTAGTTGAGAATTAAAAGATTTCTGTGGTCTTTTAGGGCTACTTCTGAATTGGCGGTTTGGGAATGCAGAATTCCCAACAAGTTCAGAAGCCACGCCTTCACTGTGCTCTAACTATTGGTGCCACCTCAACTCTACCGCCATAACCTAAAAATCAACAGTGATTTTCATCACATCTGAAAGAAAGAGGACAGACATAGCTCTTTTTTTTTTTCTTCAAAATTCACAGACACCAATTTAATGACCACTACTATAAAGTTGTATCTCCTCTATTTCTTCTTGTTTGAACAAAGGGCAAAATTCTCCACGTGTATTCACTCTGTCACCTTGGCCAAAATTCCCTTCTGTAAGTTACATTTTTAAAGCATGTACAGTACTCTTCTATAATGCATTAATGTACTTACTTTTTTTTTTTTTTTTTAAGATAGAGTCTCACTCTGTCATCCAGGCTGGAGTGCAGTGGTGCAATCTCAGCTCACTGCAACCTCTGCCTCCCACGTTCAGGCAATTCTACTGCCTCGGCCTCCCGAGTAGCTGAGATTACAGGCACGTGGCGCCATACTCTGCTAATTTTTGTTTTTTTAGTAGAGACGGGGATTCCGCCATGTTGGTCAGGCTGGTCTCAAACTCCTAACCTCAGGTGATGCACCTGCCTCAGCCTCCCAAAGTGCTGTGATCACAGGGGTGACCCACCATGCCCAGCCTGTATTTCCTCTTTTGGTAAGACTTTTTATGATAAACAAACAGGATTTGGAAAAAAATGAACTATCATTGCCCAAATTTTTATGAGGACTCTTCCTCTTCCACCAGTTACCATTCTCCCAAATACTTACGACTCACAAGGAGCTTTCGGCCAATAGGTTCAACTTTTAACTGATGTGTGACAGGATTATAAGCTGCACATTTGTATGATCCCTTGTCCTCTAAGGATACATTCAAAATCTGAAGATTTCCTGATGGAAGGATTAAGTAATTCTCTGAGGAAGGAAGGGAGTGCAGTTAGGCCTCTCCCTTTATGAAGGACACCACAGCACAACTAAAACTCACAAAGTTGATCATTATGCTTTATTCCATCTTATTTTATTTTATTTTATTTTATTTTATTTTATTTTATTTTAGAGATGGGGGTCTCACTCTGTCACCCAGGCTGGAGTACAGTGGCATAAGTACGGCTTGCTATAGTCTGGAACTCCTGGACTCAAGCGGCCCTCCCACCTAAGCCTCCCGAGTAGCTGAGACTACAGGTGCACGCCACTACACCCAGTTAATTTTTAAATTTTTTGTAGAAATGGGGTCTCATTATATTGCCCAGGCTAGTCTTGAACTCCTGGCTTCAAGTGATCTTCCTGCCTCAACTTCCCAAAGTGCTAGGATTACAGGCGTGAGCCACAAGACAGCCTGCATTACATTTAGACATGAGATTAGTGGCAAAGAAGCAATCAAGGAAAATTTCTTAAATGAAGGAAAGGGAAAGTCAAAGCAGAACAGAAAAAAAAGGTCAACAGAATTAGCATAGCAAATCAAACTCGGCAGAAGCATTTTAACGATAGCGAATCTCAAAGCATAAGAAACATGCTTCGACTTTGGCAAACCTCTACCTACAGCACTGGTCACATGGTGTTTCTGCATTGTCTAGTCACTCATTTTTTTCCCACAAACACATATCAAGGGGCTACTTTCTGCCCACAATGGCCAGGCACAAGTGCTATGGCAAGGAAAAGAGCAGACAAAAACCCTGCATGCATGCAGCCCACGTTCCAGGAGGGGTATGTGGCGAGGTCAGAGAAAAAGACATACAATCATAAACTAACAGAAATATGAATAACACAGTATCAGGTGTGATCAATTCTATGAAGAAAAGCAAAACTAAATAAAGGGGCCAGAGAGCACCAGGTATATTATTTTAGATAGGACCATGAGGGCTATCTTCTCCAAGGAAGTGAAATCTGATGGGGGTCTGAAGGAACTGAGGGAGTGAGGCCTCAGGGGACGGGGCCGTAATTATTTGTATATTGTAACCACTTGTTTTAGTCCTCGCCACTCATGCCTTCTTGTATCCACAGTTCATCTCTAGCACACAGAGCTTAGAAGCGGCTTATTTAACGAACATTTGTTATGTGTGTGCTTTTCACAAAAGGTCTCACCTGTGGAATGTTTCAGCCATTTTCCCCGGATTTTATAGCGCACCTCAGCTTTGGGGTTACTCTCTGGTACCCTGCAGCCAATGAAACCAGCACTTTTTTCTTCTGCTGTAATAACATGCTTTGTGGATGAACCAAAATCACCAAGAACTGAAATAAATAAGGAAACAGATAAATAAATAAATAAATAAATGCAAATTTGAATTCTTTTTCCCAAAGGAAGTTTAAAAATTAGAAACAACATCTGCAGCATGGCCTTTTGTGGCAGCTGACCCCAGTCCAAAGGGCTGCACGATCTTTTCATCTCAGAAAGCAGCTGGGGCAAGCTACTCAGGAGGCTGAGGTGGGAGGATCACTTGAGCCCAGGAGGTTGAGGCTGCAATGAGCCAAGATCGTGCCACTGCACTCCAGCCTGGGTAACAGAGTGAAACCCTATCTCAAGAAAAAAGAAAAAAAGAAAAGAAAAGAAAAAAGAAAGCAGCTGGGGCAGATGTGCATGGTTGAGGGCTAAGACCTAAGTCATGGCACCCTTTTTCATAAGTCAATGCTTCTAGGGAACCAGAATAAATATAAACTGCTCTTAAGACATCTAGAACTATAAAGCATAATTATTCCCATTTGGTCAAGATAAATCCTTTTCAATCCAGTCCCCCATCAAAACTCACTTTCCCTACAGATCCCTAGTCTGTTTGTAGTTATTCACATTGCAATAAAATGATTTCTGGAACGAACCTAGGACATCAAAAAAATAAGGAAGGATATCATTGTTTAGATCATCTGAATCTACTAACTTGGTCTCAATTCCTCTCAGTCTCAGTTCACTAAGGATGGAGCCTGCGGGGGAACTCTTATGATCTCCAGGGCTCAAAGCGCTCAGCAGCCTGCCACGAGGAGTCCCGCCCTCCAGTGCGCGTCTTACAGCTGTCCACGGGTCACAGCTCTACAAAAACATTTACTCTTCTCAGTTATGACAAACTCACTACTCCTGGGGAATCCAGATTTGTTCTGTAAATAGGGGTGCCCTTACAAAGACGTTTTCCATGACTGGAAGCCATCACCATTTGAAAGGCAGATGGCTCCAACTTACTAAGAAAAACCACGCATTCCAGATTTTCCGTAAGTTCAATACTCAACATTCCTTTCTTTACAGTTACTTTTTTCCTGCTTTTTAACCACAATTTCAATTAAATGAATTAAAATCACTCAGTAATCAAGGCAAATAAAACAGTTAGGTGTGACAGAAAGACAAAGGACTCCAGGAAATAACTAAGGGTCAGAGTAGACAACGGCTTTTGCTGTTAATGATATCATGGACTTCCAAGTACTCACAAAGAAATTGTTCAGAATTCACATTAGAAAAGGGTCCTTCCCTGGCAGAGCTGCAGAGATTATAAAGAAAAAAAAAATTGCCCTCACTGTGTAACTTTAAAAAAATCATTTCCATATCATTGTTACCGATGAGGACATTAGGCCAGGCTCAGAGGTCTAAGTGCACTTCCACAAGTTCTACTCACAGCAGGAGTCAAGGCTGAGACAAAAACTCCTATGTGCCTTACACCAAAGTCCATAGTCTTTCCCCTCTTCAGAAATGCAAGCACTAACAGTAATTTCCAGAAAACCCATACATAACAGGGACAAAATTAAACTCACCTGCCACGGATACTATTGCCGGGCCACTCACAATGGCACCGATGCTGTTGTTGGCAAGGCACTGGTAGTAACCCAAAAGGGAGGCGTTAAGAGAAAGAATTGTCAAAGTCCCCTGATGAATCTTAATATGTTCCATGTTTCCATCCAATTTTTTTCCATTATGCAACCATGAGATATGAGTGGTCCCAGGTTTAGCAGAACAATGTAGTACTACAGGTCCACCAAGTTTCTGGACGGCAGAGAGTGGCTCAGAAGTAAAATAAGGTGCCAAGTCTACAAGGGAATATTCCCCATATGCAAAGAAAGCAGGGGAGGTAAGAGGAGAGAGAAAGAAGATTACATTAAACACATTTCATCTGTATCTGTATAACTAAAGGCAATCTCTTATTTTATATATGTTATGGTTCTTGATGCTTATAAAAGTTCTAGCAAAATTCTTATGAGCCTATCTATTGGAAGTGAAAAAGGGCAACATGTTAGCCTAGGACTTAACAATTAGGGTACAAAAGACAAGAATGCTGATGATATAAATCAGCTACAACACCAATCCTATTAATAAGAAATAGCAAAGTGCAACTGGGCCCTGGGGCCCCGCCTATAATCCCAGCACTTTGGGAGGCCAAGGCAGGTGAATCCTTGAGCTCAGGAGTTCAAGAAGAACCTGACAACATGGCAAAACCCTGTTTCTACAAAAAACACAAAAATTAGCCAATGTGGTGGTGTACACCTGTACTTCTAACTACTCCAGAGGCGGAGGTGGGAGGATTGCTTGATCCCAGGAGGTGGATGGAGGCTGCAGTGAGCCATGACTGCACCACTGCACTCCAGCCTGGGTGACAGCAGGAGACCCTGTCTCAAAAAAAAAAAAAAAAAAAAAAAAAA